>NC_135956.1:92939229-92979229 GCF_053455715.1 Rhinoraja longicauda
GATCATTCCGAGTCAGCATGGATTTACGAAGGGGAAAATCATGCTTGACAAATCTACTGGAATTTTTTTGAGGATGTAACTAGGAAAATTGACAGGGGGAGAGTCAGTGGATGTGGTGTACCTCGACTTTCAGAAAGCCTTCGACAAGGTCCCACATAGGAGATTAGTGGGCAAAATTAGGGCACATGGTATTGGGGGGTAGGGTACTGACATGGATAGAAAATTGGTTGACAGACAGAAAGCAAAGAGTGGGGATAAATGGGTCCCTTTCGGAATGGCAGGCAGTGACCAGTGGGGTACCGCAAGGTTCGGTGCTGGGGCCCCAGCTATTTACGATATACATTAATGACTTAGACGAAGGGATTAAAAGTACCATTAGCAAATTTGCAGATGATACTAAGCTGGGGGGTAGTGTGAATTGTGAGGAAGATGCAATAAGGCTGCAGGGTGACTTGGACAGGTTGTGTGAGTGGGCGGGATACATGGCAGATGCAGTTTAATGTAGATAAGTGTGAGGTTATTGGAAGTAAGAATAGAAAGGCAGATTATTATCTGAATGGTGTCAAGTTAGGAGGAGGGGGAGTTCAAACGAGGATCTGGGTGTCCTAGTGCATCAGTCAATGAAAGGAAGCATGCAGGTACAGCAGGCAGTGAAGAAAGCCAATGGAATGTTGGCCTTCGTAACAAGAGGAGTTGAGTATAGGAGCAAAGAGGTCCTTCTACAGTTGTACCGGGCCCCTGGTGAGACCGCACCTGGAGTACTGTGTGCAGTTTTGGTCTCCAAATTTGAGGGAAGGATATTCTTGCTATGGAGGGCATGCAGCGTAGGTTCACTAGGTTAATTCCCGGAATGGCGGGACTGTCGTATGTTGAAAGGCTGGAGCGATTGGGCTTGTATACACTGGAATTTAGAAGGATGAGGGGGGATCTTATTGAAACATATAAGATAATTAGGGGATTGGACACATTAGAGGCAGATAACATGTTCCCAATGTTGGGGGAGTCCAGAACAAGGGGCCACAGTTTAAGAATAAGGGGTAGGCCATTTAGAACGGAGATGAGGAAGAACTTTTTCAGTCAGAGAGTGGTGAAGGTGTGGAATTCTCTGCCTCAGAAGGCAGTGGAGGCCAGTTCGTTGGATGCTTTCAAGAGAGAGCTGGATAGAGCTCTTAAGGATAGCGGAGTGAGGGGGTATGGGGAGAAGGCAGGAACGGGGTACTGATTGAGAGTGATCAGCCATGATCGCATTGAATGGCGGTGCTGGCTCGAAGGGCTGAATGGCCTACTCCTGCACCTATTGTCTATTGTCTATTGTCTATTGGATGCATTGGTGATCATTTTCCAATGTTCTCTCCACTCTGGATCAGTTCCTGTGGGCTGGAGGGTGGCCAATGTAACTCATCTTTTTAAGAAAGGAGGGAGAGAGAAAACGGGGAATTATAGACCAGTTAGCCTGACATCGGTAGTGGGGAAGATGCTGGAGTTGATTGTTAAAGATGTTATAGCAGCGCATTTGGAAAGTAGTGATGGGATCGGTCAAAGTCAGCATGGATCTAAAGGGGAAATCATGCTTGACTAATCTTCTGGACTTTTTTGAGGATGTAACAAGTAGAATGGATGAGGGACAGCCGGTGGATGTGGTGTATCTAGACTTTCAGAAAGCCTTTGACAAGGTCCCACACAAGTGATTAATGTGCAAAATCAGAGCACATGGTATTGGGGGTAGGGTACTGACATGGATAGAGAACTGGTTGGCAGACAGGAAGCAAAGAGTGGGGATAAATGGGTCTCTTTCAGAATGGGCAGAGCTGTTCCCAAACCAGGCTGTGATGCAGCCCGACATTACACTTTCTGTCGAGCATCTGTAAGATAACTAGCCCGAGTGGATCTGTTGGGTCCAAGCCTCTCCTGATAGCCATCCCGCCTACTTCCAGCCCCTCCTCTTCTGCTCTCCTCACCCCCCCCTCATTGGCCGCCATTCCCGTCACTCGTGCGTGTCCCGTCCCGTCCCATCCCCCTCCTTCCGGCCCCGCCTCTTCTGCTCTCCTCAACCCCCCCCTCATTGGCCGCCACTCCCGCCACTGCATGTCCCGTTTCCTTCCAGTCCCGCCTCTTCTGCTCTCCTCACCCCCCCCCCCCCTCATTGGCCGCACTCCCGTCACTCGGGCAGGTCAGGTCCTGCCCCCGGTGGCCATCTTGATCATGGCAAGTGGAAAAAGCATTTATTAAAGTTTAAAACGTCATTTTTAAAGTATAAAAAGTGAATAACTTTAAAAATACAACAACCATTTGAACCGCAGGGCAATGGTGAGCAAGGTGGGTCTAAACGTGTCACTCTACAATGTACTGTTTTGGTTGTATTCCGGGAACAAATCTATCCACAAACCCACAAATATACAAGATGAGAGTTTTAGTCATTTATAGATGTGTGGAGGTTTGTAAGTGTCACTGGAGACTTGCTGAAGAGCAGCAATCGCCAGATCTGTCTCTGCGATGGTTCCATGTTTCTGTGACTCACAAAGTCTCTCTTCTGTTTCGTGCAGTTGATATACGGGAAATTAAAGAAATCCGAATTGGGAAGAACTCGAGGGACTTTGATCGATACCCTGATGAGGCGCGGAAAATGGACAACGGCTTGTGTTTTGTCATTCTCTACGGGATGGAGTTCAGACTCAAGACACTCAGTCTCTCAGGTAATCATCGTTGTGGTTAATACATAGAAACATAGACAATAGGTGCAGGAGGAGGCCATTCAGCCCTTCGAGCCAGCACCGCTATTCACTGTGATCATGGCTGATCATCCACAATCAGTAACCCGTGCCTGCCTTCTCCCCATACCCCCTTGATTCCACTAGCCCCTAGAGCTCTATCCAACTCTCTTTTAAATTCATCCAGTGATTGCCCTCTGTGACAGTGAATTCCACAAATTCACATCTCTCTGGGTGAAAACGTTTTTATCTCATCTCAGTTTTAAATGACCTTCCCTTTATTCTTAGACTGTGGCCCCTGGTTCTGGACTCCCCCAACATTGGGAACATTTTGCCTGCATCAAGCTCACCTATTTTCCATCTACACTAGTCCCACCTGCCTGTGCTTGGTCCATATCCCTCCAAACCTGTCCTACCCATGTATCTGTCTAACTGTTCCTTAAACGTTGGGATAGTCCCAGCCTCAACTACCTCCTCTGGCAGCTTGTTCCATTCACCCACCGCCCTCTGTGTGAAAACGTTACCCCTCAGGTTCCCATTAAATCTTTTCCCCTTCACCTTGAACCTATGTCCTCTGGTCCTCGATTCCCCCACTCTGGGCAAGAGACTCTGTGCATCTACCTGATGTATTCCTCTGGATTCTCAGCCACTCGGGTTATTGATTCTCTTGGTTGCCCCTCCATCACTGAGGTTGGAGATGCCGTCCTTGTAGCAAGCTGTCTGCAATCAGTTGTAGAATCAATTAATTACTGATCTAATGAGATCCACTGTTTGAGTGTGGCACGGTGGTGCAGCGGGTAGAGCTGCTGCCTTATAGCGCCAGACACCCAGGTTAGATCCGTCTTTGGAGTGTGGGAGGAAACCGGAGCACCCGGAGAAAACCCACGCAGGTCACGGGCAGAACGTACAAACTCTGTACAGACAGCACCCGTAATGGGGATGGAACCCGGGTCTCTGGCGCTGTGAGGCAGCAGTTCTACCTGCTGCATCACCGTGCTGGTCCTGTGAACATCTTGTGTGTGAATTGTACTCGTACCCTGAAGTGACAAGCAATCACTGGAAAAATATGTTGTGTCCCTGAGAATATCGTGGTCGGTGAATATGTGAGCTCAAAGTCACATAGTCACAGCATCAGTGAGATGGAAGGTGCATTATGTTTGAGAGCAGTCTTAGAATCAGAGTTTGTAGATAAAACCTGTTTATCAGGAGACTGGCAGACACAACATGCTGGAGTAACTCAGTGGGTCAGGCAGCATCTGTGGAGAACAATAGACAATAGGTGCAGGAGGAGGCCATTCGGCCCTTCGAACCAGCACCGCCATTCAATGTGATCATGGCTGATCATTCTCAATCAGTACCCCGTTCCTGCTTTTTCCCCATACCCCCTGACTCTGCTATCTTTAAGAGCTCTATCTAGCTCTCTCTTGAATGCATTCAGAGAATTAGCCTCCACTGCCTTTTGAGGCAGAGAATTCCACAGATTCACAACTCTCTGACTGAAATTTTTTTCCTCATCTCCGTTCTAAATGGCCTACCCCTTATTCTTAAACTGTGGCCCCTTGTTCTGGACTCCCCCAACATTGGGAACATGTTTCCTGCCTCTAACGTGTCCAACCCCTTAATAATCTTATACGTTTCGATTAGATCCCCTCTCATCCTTCTAAATTCCAGTGTATGGGTAGGTGACGTTTCACAGAGTGCTGGAGTAACTCAGCGGGTCAGGCAGCATCTCCGGAGAGAAGGAATTGGTGACATTTTGGGTCGAGACCCTTCTTCAGACTGATGTCAGGGGGGCGGGACAAAGATAGGATGTAGTTGGAGACAGGAAGACTGGTGGGAGAACTGGAAAGGGGGAGGGGATAGAGAGAGAGGGAAAGCAGGGACTATCTGAAGTTAGAGAAGTCAATGTTCATACCGCTGGGGTGTAAACTACCCAAGCGAAATATGAGGTGCTGTTCCTCCAGTTTGCGCTGGGCCTCACTCTGACAATGGAGGAGGCCCAGGACAGAAAGGTCAGACTGGGAATGGGAGGGGGAGTGGAGGTGCTGAGCCACCGGGAGATCAGGTTGGTTAAGGCGGACTGAGCGGAGGTGTTCAGCGAAACAATCGCCAGCATCTGCAGTTTTCTTTCCTACTTATCAGGAGACTGGGTTGATGCACTAAATGCATCCCAGTGCCATATGGTTCATGAACAAAGCACAACGTGCTGGAGAAACTCAGCCGATCTCAGTTTCCATTGTATCTCTGTTTGCTTTCTACTTCTACTGACTAACAATAATCTATTCTACATTTACCTTGAGCTTCATCCCCTTTGTTTTCACACCTTACACTTCCTTATTTCTATTTCCCTCTCCCCTGACTCAGCGTGAAGAAGAGTCTCGACCCGAAACGTCACCCATTCCTTCTCTCCACAGATGCTGCCTGACCCGCTGAGTTACTCCAGCACTCTGTGGAACGTCACCTATCCATGTTCTCCACAGATGCTGCCTGACCCGCTGAGTTACTCCAGCACTCTGTGTCCACTGATCTGGGGTGTGATGGCCCCAGTCCTCCTCCCCCTCGTCCCCCCACCACTCTGCCTCGCTGTGACACTGGCCCCTTGTACATTCCCACACTCGCTCACATCACAGCTGATGCCTGTGGCTTCAACTGTCTCGCCCAGAAACTCTGGAATTTCCTGCATCCACCTACACAACTCCACCACACTCTGTCCCAGATCAGTTCCCGGGATAGTGGGACTGACGTATGATGAAAGAATGGAGCGACTGGGCTTGTATTCACTGCAATTTAGATTGATGAGTGGGCATCTTACAGAAACATATAACATTCTTAAGGGATTGGACAGCCTAGATGCAGGAAAAGTGTTCCCGATGTTGGGTGGGTCCAGAACCAGGAGCCACAGTCTAAGAATAAGGGGTAGACCATTTAGAAACATAGAAACATAGAAAACACGTACAGGAGGAGGTCATTCGGCCCTTCGAGCCAGCACCACCATTCATTGTGATCATGGCTGATCATCCACAATCAGTAACCCGTGCCTGCCTTCTCCCCATATCCCCTGATTCCACTAGCCCCTAGAGCTCTATCCAACTCTCTTTTAAATTAGGACTGAGATGAGGAAAAACTTTCTCACCCAGAGAGTTGTGAATCTGTGGAATTCTCTGCCATGGAAGGCAGTGCAGGCCGATTCACTGGATGTTTTCAAGAGTGAGTTAGATTTAGCTCTTAGGGTTAAAGGGATATGGGGAGAAGGCAGGAACGGGGTACTGATTGTGGATGATCAGCCATGATCACATTGAATGGCGGTGCTGGCTAGAAGGGCCAAATGGCCTCCTCCTGCACATATTGTCTGTGTTTCTGTGTCTATTTGCAAGATGCTCCTCCCAGGCCATTCTTTGACCAAGCTTCTGGTGCTTCTCCTCGTTGTACTTTAGTGTAGTTTAGAGATACAGCTTGGAAACAGGCCCTTCAGCCCACTAAGTCCACGCCGACCAGCGATCCCCGCACACTGACACTATCCTACACACACTGGGGACTATTTATTTACCCCAAGCCAATCAGCCGACAAACCTGCACGTCTTTGGAGTGTGGGAGGAAACCGAAGATCTCGGAGAAAACCCACGCAGGTCACGGGGAGCACGTACAAACAATAGACAATAGACAATAGACAATAGGTGCAGGAGGAGGCCATTCGGCCCTTCGAGCCAGCACCGCCATTCAATGTGATCATGGCTGATCATTCTCAATCAGTACCCCGTTCCTGCCTTCTCCCCATACCCCCTGACTCCGCTATCCTTAAGAGCTCTATCTAGCTCTCTCTTGAATGTACTCAGAGAATTGGCCTCCACTGCCCTCTGAGGCAGAGAATTCCACAGATTCACAACTCTCTGACTAAAAAAGTTTTTCCTCATCTCAGTTCTAAATGGCCTACCCCTTATTCTTAAACTGTGGCCCCTGGTTCTGGACTCCCCCAACATTGGGAACATGTTTCCTGCCTCTAAAGTGTCCAATCCCTTAATAATCTTACACGTTTCGATAAGATCCCCTCTCATCCTTCTAAATTCCAGTGTATACAAGCCTAGTCGCTCCAGTCTTTCAACTTACGACAGTCCCGCCATTCCGGGAATTAACCTAGTAAACCTACGCTGCACGCCCTCAATAGCAACAATATCCTTCCTGAAATTTGGAGACCAAAACTGCACACAGTCCTCCAGGTGTGGTCTCACTAGGGCCCGGTACAACTGCTCCGTACAGACAGCACCCGTAGTGGGGATGGAACCCGGGTCTCTGGCGCTGTGAGGCAGCAGCTCTACCCGCTGCAACACCGTGCCATTTCTTTGGTTTGCTGCCAAGTGGTAGCTGATGAGGAGCTGATAATTACTGTGGCAATCACACTGCACAAAAGGCAGGCAATGTCTCTGCAATAAGATGCTGCAACCAGCCAGTTCATAACGATTTACCTTCTCCAAACTCCCTGTCTTTGTGAGTGGGAAGTGAGAATATTTACAGATCTGTCTGGGACTGGCACACGCACAGACCTGTGGTTGCAAATCTACAACTAAAAGATGGGTATCACTGGACGTGTCCCCCAGCTGAAGGCTGGCAGTGGACACAGAGACACAGAGACACAGAGACACAGGGACACAGAGACACAGGGACACAGGGACACAGAGACACAGAGACACAGAGACACAGGGACACAGGGACACAGAGACACAGGGACACAGGGACACAGAGACACAGGGACACA
The DNA here is from genome assembly GCF_053455715.1 of Rhinoraja longicauda. Lineage (NCBI taxonomy): Eukaryota > Metazoa > Chordata > Chondrichthyes > Rajiformes > Arhynchobatidae > Rhinoraja > Rhinoraja longicauda. Next base: position 92,946,688 of record NC_135956.1, read on the forward strand.
GAGACACAGAGACACAGAGACACAGAGACACAGAGAGACACAGAGACACAGAGACACAGGGACACAGAGACACAGGGACACAGAGACACAGAGACATAGTCACACAGAGACACAGAGACACAGAGACACAGGGACACAGAGACACAGGGACACAGAGACACAGAGACACAGAGACACAGAGACACAGAGACACAGGGACACAGAGACACAGAGACACAGGGACACAGGGACACAGGGACACAGAGACACAGAGACACAGGGACACAGAGACACAGGGACACAGAGACACAGAGACACAGAGACACAGAGACACAGAGACACAGAGACACAGGGACACAGGGACACAGAGACACAGAGACACAGGGACACAGGGACACAGAGACACAGGGACACAGAGACACAGAGACACAGGGACACAGGGACACAGAGACACAGGGACACAGAGACACAGAGACACAGGGACACAGGGACACAGAGACACAGGGACACAGAGACACAGGGACACAGGGACACAGAGACACAGAGACACAGAGACACAGAGACACAGACACAGAGACACAGAGACACAGAGACACAGAGACACAGAGACACAGAGACACAGGGACACAGAGACACAGAGACACAGAGACACAGAGAGACACAGGGACACAGAGACACAGAGACACAGAGACACAGAGACACAGAGACACAGAGACACAGGGACACAGAGACACAGAGACACAGAGAGACACAGGGACACAGAGACACAGAGACACAGAGACACAGAGAGACACAGAGACACAGAGACACAGGGACACAGAGACACAGAGACACAGAGACACAGAGAGACACAGAGACACAGGGACACAGGGACACAGGGACACAGAGACACAGAGACACAGAGACACAGAGACACAGAGAGACACAGAGACACAGAGACACAGGGACACAGAGACACAGAGACACAGAGACACAGAGAGACACAGAGACACAGAGACACAGGGACACAGAGACACAGAGACACAGGGACACAGAGACACAGGGACACAGGGACACAGGGACACAGAGACACAGAGACACAGGGACACAGGGACACAGGGACACAGGGACACAGAGACACAGAGACACAGAGACACAGGGACACAGAGACACAGGGACACAGGGACACAGGGACACAGAGACACAGAGACACAGAGACACAGAGACACAGAGACACAGAGACACAGAGACACAGAGACACAGGGACACAGAGACACAGAGACACAGAGACACAGAGACACAGAGACACAGGGACACAGGGACACAGGGACACAGGGACACAGAGACACAGAGACACAGAGACACAGGGACACAGAGACACAGGGACACAGGGACACAGGGACACAGAGACACAGAGACACAGAGACACAGAGACACAGAGACACAGAGACACAGAGACACAGGGACACAGAGACACAGAGACACAGAGACACAGAGACACAGTCACACACAGAGACACAGGGACACAGGGACACAGAGACACAGAGACACAGAGACACAGAGACACAGAGACACAGAGACACAGGGACACAGAGACACAGGGACACAGAGACACAGAGACACAGAGACACAGAGAGACACAGAGACACAGAGACACAGACACACAGAGACACAGAGACACAGAGACACAGACACAGAGAGACACACAGACACAGAGACACAGAGACACAGAGACACAGAGACACAGAGTCACAGAGACACAGGGACACAGAGACACAGAGACACAGAGTCACAGAGTCACAGAGACACAGAGACACAGACACAGGGACACAGAGACACAGAGACACAGAGAGAGGAAACAGTGTATTGGGGCATGTTGGTCGGTGTAGATGGGGCATGTTGGCCGTTGTAGATGGGGCATGTTGGTCGGTGTAGATGGGGCATGTTGGTCGGTGTAGATGGGGCATGTTGGTCGGTGTAGATGGGGCACGTTGGCCGGTGTAGATGGGAGCCGGTGTTAGTCTTTTGTTTCTCCACATATCCTGTCATGTCTGCTGAGTTTCTCCAGCTGTTGTTATTATTTTCAGTTTTCCAGCAATGTTTCCAGCTGTTAAATAAAAAGCATCAGCTGACATTAATATCTTGCTTTTCCTTCAGCGTTCAATGAAGACGACATGAACATGTGGGTGGCCGGACTGACATGGTTGGTGCTGGACACGCACAAATCTCCCACGCCTCTCCACCTGGAACGGTAACGCACCCCTCTCTCGTTATACCAGAGACACCCCTTATGCGTGCGGGTGTCAGGGGTTACGGGGAGCAGGCACGAGACTGGGGCTAGGAGCAAGAGATAGATCAGACTGACGAAGGGTCTCAACCCAAAACATCCCCCAATCCTTCTCTCCACAGATGCTGCCTGACCCGCTGAGTTACTCCAGTACTCTGTGAAACATCACCTATCCATGTTCTCCACAGATGCTGCCTGACCCGCTGAGTTACTCCAGCATTTTGTGTCTATTTTCGATAGATCAGCCATGATTGACTGGCGGAGTAGACTTGATGGGCCGAATGGCCTTATTCTGCTCCTATCACTGGTGAAGTCCTCTGCTGTTACATTTATGTTCAGAGTAAAGGTGTGAAAGATTGCACAGTAAACTATGACGAGTCGTCTCATTTGCCCTTGTCTGGATATAAGATGCTATAAAGGTGATGTTTGATTCTTGGTCCTATGACGTATGAACCTGAGGTCAAGCAGCTGAGGATGTCAGTCTTGCTGCGGGTGTCGGGCTGGGGTTGGTGTTACCACACCACAGCTCACTTTATTCTTTGCTGCATCTCCTGCTGTAATAAATGACAACTTTCATTTCTTTCTGATGTAAAACCTACCCAGTTCTGGACTTCTCATAGCTACTCGTAAACTGGCCCTTCATAGAGTCACAGAGTGATACAGTGTGGAAACTGGCCCTTCATAGAGTCACAGAGTGATACAGTGTGGAAACAGGCCCTTCGGCCCAACTTGCCCACACCGGCCAACATGTCCCAGCTACACTAGTCCCACCTGTCCACATTTGGTCCATATCCCTCCAAACCTGTCCTGTCCATGTACCTGTCTAACTGTTTCTTAAACGTTGTGATAGTCCCAGCCTCAACTACCTCCTCTGGCAGCTCGTTCCATACACCCACCACCCTCTATGTGGAAAAGTCACCTCAGGTTCCTGTTAAATCCTTTCCCCTTCACCTTCAGCCTGTGTCCTCTGGTCCTCGATTCCCCCACTCTCCTCACCACTCCGACACTGGCCGCTCCGACACTGGCCGCTTGGACACTGGCCGCTCTGACACTGGCTGGTCGCTCCGATACTGGCTGCTCGGACACTGGCTGGTCGCTCGGACACTGGCTGGTCGCTTGGACACTGGCTGGTCGCTCGGACACTGGCTGGTCGCTCCGACACTGGCCGCTCGGACACTGGCTGGTCGCTCCGATACTGGCTGCTCGGACACTGGCTGGTCGCTCGGACACTGGCTGGTCGCTCCGACACTGGTCGCTCGGACACTGGCTGGTCGCTCCGATACTGGCTGCTCGGACACTGGCTGGTCGCTCGGACACTGGCTGGTCGCTCCGACACTGGCCGCTCGGACACTGGCCGCTCGGACACTGGCCGCTCGGACACTGGCCGCTCGGACACTGGCCGCTCCGACACTGGCCGCTCCGACACTGGCCGCTCCGACACTGGCCGCTCGGACACTGGCTGGTCGCTCCGATACTGGCTGCTCGGACACTGGCTGGTCGCTCGGACACTGGCTGGTCGCTCCGACACTGGTCGCTCGGACACTGGCTGGTCGCTCCGATACTGGCTGCTCGGACACTGGCTGGTCGCTCGGACACTGGCTGGTCGCTCCGACACTGGCCGCTCGGACACTGGCCGCTCGGACACTGGCCGCTCGGACACTGGCCGCTCGGACACTGGCCGCTCCGACACTGGCCGCTCCGACACTGGCCGCTCCGACACTGGCCGCTCGGACACTGGCCGCTCGGACACTGGCCACTCCGACACTGGCTGGTCGCTCGGACACTGGCCGCTCGGACACTGGCTGCTCGGACACTGGCCGCTCGGACACTGGCCGCTCGGACACTGGCTGGCCGCTCCGACACTGGCCGCTCGGACACTGGCCGCTCGGACACTGGCCGCTCGGACACTGGCCGCTCGGACACTGGCTGGTCGCTCGGACACTGGCCGCTCCAACACTGGCCGCTCGGAGACTGACCACTGTTTCTGCTCTGCCTACAGGTGGCTCAGGAAACAGTTCAACACGATGGACAGGAACAAGGAGAACAGGTGGGTGGACACACGGACACAGAGACACAGAGAGTGGAAACAGGCCCTTCGGCCCAAACTTGCCCACACCGGCCAACATGCCCCATCTACACTAGTCCCACCTGCCTGCGCTTGGTCCATATCCCTCCAAACCTGTCCTATCCATGTACCTGTCCAACTGTTTCTTAAACGATGGGATAGTCCCAGCCTCAACTACCTCCTCTGGCAGCTTGTTCCATACACCCACCACCCTCTGTGTGAAAAAGTTACCCCTCAGATTCCTATTAAATCTTTTCCCCTTCACCTTGAACCGATGTCCTCTGGTCCTCGATTCCCCTACTCTGGGCAAGAGGCTCTGTGCATCTACCCGATCTATTCCTCTCATGATTTTGTACATCTCTATAAGATCTCCCCTCATCCTCCTGCGCTCCATGGATTAGAGACCCAGCCTACTCAACCTCTCCCTATAGCTCACACCCTCTAGTCCTGGCAACATCCTGGTATATCTTCCCTGTACCCTTCCCAGCTTGACCACATCAGTCCTGTAACGTGGTGGTCAGAACTGAAGACAATGATGAATGGTGTCATAAGGTCATAAAGAATAGTAGAATTAGGCCATTTGGCCCATCAAGTCCACTCCGCCATTCAATCATGGCTGAAGTAGGATGCTATGAGGTTGCAGGGTGACTTGGACAGGTTGTGTGAGTGGGCGGATGCATGGCAGATGCAGTTTAATGTGGATAAGTGTGAGGTTATCCACTTTGGTGACAAGAACAGGAAGGCAAATTATTATCTGAATGGTGTCAGATCAGGAGAAGGGGAGGTGCAGCGAGACCTGGGTATGCTTGTACACCAGTCACTGAAAGGATGCATGCAGGTACAGCAGGCAGTGAAGAAAGCCAATGGCATGTTGGCCTTCATTGCAAGAGGCTTTGAGTTTGGGAGCAAGGAGGTCATTCTGCAGTTGTACAGGGCCCTGGTGAGACCGCACCTGGAGTATTGTGTGCAGTTTTGGTCTAATTTCAGGAAGGACATTATTGCTATTGAGGGAGTGCAGCGTAGGTTCACCGGGTTAATTCCTGGGATGGCGGGACTGACGTATAATGAAAGAATGGGTCGACCAAGATTGTATTTGTTGGAATTTAGACGGATGAGAGGGGATCTGATAGAAACATAACATTCTTAAAGGATTGGACAGGATAAATGCAAGAAACATGTTCCCAATGTTGGGGGAGTCCAGAACCAGGGGCCACAGTTTAAGAATAAGGGGTAGGCCATTTAGAACTGAGATGAGGAAAAACGTTTCCACCCAGAGAGTTGTGAATCTGTGGAATTCTCTGCCACAGAGGGCAGTGGAGGCCAATTCTCTGGATGTTTTTAAAAGAGTGAGATTTAGCTCTCAGGGCTAACGGAATCAAGGGATGTGGGGAGAAGGCAGGCACGGGGTACTGATTGTGGATGATCAGCCATGATCATATTGAATTGCAGTGCTGGCTCGAAGGGCCAATTGGCCTCCTCCTGCACCTATTGTCTATGTTTCTACGTTTTGATGTTTCTATCTATCTATCGATCTCTCCCAACCCCATAGAAAATAGGTGAAACGTACAGAATAGTGAGCGGCCTGGATAGAGTGGATGTGGAGAGGATGTTCCCACTAGTGGGAGAGTCTAGGACCAGAGGGCACAGCCTCAGAATTAAAGGACGTTCCTTTAGGAAGGAGATGAGGAGGAATTTCTTTAGTCAGAGGGTGGTGAATCTGTGGGATTCTTTGCCACAGAAGGCTGTGGAGGCCACAAGTCAGTGGATATTTTTAAGGCAGAGATAGATAGATTCTTGATCAGTGCGGGTGTCAGGGGTTATGGGGAGAAGGCAGGAGAATGGGGTTAGGAGGGAAAGATAGATCAGCCATGATTGAATGGTGGAGTAGTATTGATGCGCCGAATGGCCTCATTCTACTCCTCTCACTTCTGACCGTAGTTCTAGACTCTCCCACGAGTGGAAACATCAAAGGTGTGTTTTGTTTGCCAGTGTCACGGTGAAGGAGCTGAAGACCTTGTTGCCACAGGTCAACTACAGAGTGCCCAACATGAGGTTCCTCAGAGACCGACTGTCGGTGAGTATCGATCCCTCGGCCCACTGTTACACTCTCCCCAGCTCCAACAGATGCACCGGAGCGGTCAGGATGCATACAATACCACACCATACCATGCGATGGAACGTACTTATCCCAGGGAGATTGATCTGCCAACCGTCATAATACACGAGATACATGAAATATGAAACTAAAGTGATGAGTGGAAAGGACTGGGGATGGGCAAAGATTGGGGGAGAGTGGGGGGAGGGGAGGCAGTCTCAGTCTCAGTCTCAGTCTCAGTCTCAGTCTCAGTCTCAGTCTCAGTCTCAGTCTCAGTCTACCCCATGACAGAAGGGGGAGGAGTTGTACAGATTGATAGCCCAAGGGAAGAAGGATCTCAGCTTGGGTTTGGAACAGCTCCATCCAACACCACAAGACATTGCAGTCAATTATGGCCAGCAGCCCAGACCATCACACAAACCAACCTCCCTTCCACTGACTCCATCTACACCTCACGTTGCCTCGGCAAGGCCAGCAGCCCAGACCATCACACAAACCAACCTCCCTTCCACTGACTCCATCTACACCTCACGCTGCCTCGGCAAGGCCAGCAGCATAATCAAGGACCAGTCTCACCCCGGTCACTCCCTCTTCTCCCCTCTCCCATCGGGCAAGAGGTACAGAAGTGTGAAAACGCACACCTCCAGATTCAGGGACAGTTTCTTCCCGGCTGTTATCAGGCAACTGAACCATCCCACCACAACCAGAGAGCAGTGCTGAACTACTATCTACCTCATTGGTGACCCTCGGACTATCCTTGATTGGACTTTGCTGGCTTTACCTTGCACTGAACGTTATTCCCTTATCATGTATCTGTTCACTGTGGACGGCTCGATTGTAATCATGTGTTGTCTTTCCACTGACTGGTTAGCACGCAACACAAGCTTTTCACTGTACCGAGGTACACGTGACAATAAACAGAACTGGACTTGACTCAGTTGTTGTGTGAATTCCATGGGTCTGGGGATTAGAGCCACTGCCTCCTTTACTGCAACCTGTCAAATCCCTTTGTTCTCTCTTTCCCAGTCACCGTCCTGAAAAATAAGGCTTTAGAGATACAGCGCTGAAACAGGCCCTTCGGACCACTGGGTCCGTGCTGTCCAGCATTCCCCGCACACCAACACTAGCAGTAACCCTACCCACCGTATCAATGTAAACCCTTTCTTCCTCTTATACCGAAGCAAAACGCAGTCGTGTTTATAACATAATTGTTAGTGATCATTCTAATTCCTCATTAGGGCATGCAGCGTAGGTTTACTAGGTTAATTGCCGGAATGGCGGGACTGTCATATGTTGAAAGACTGGAGCGACTAGGCTTGTATACACTGGAATTTAGAAGGATGAGAGGAGATCTTATCGAAACGTATAAGATTATTAAGGGGTTGGACACGTTAGAGGCAGGAAACATGTTCCCAATGTTGGGGGAGTCCAGAACCAGGGGCCATAGTTTAAGAATAAGGGGTCGGCCATTTAGAACGGAGATGAGGAAAAACATTTTCAGTCAGAGAGTTGTGAATCTGTGGAATTCTCTGCCTCAGAAGGCAGTGGAGGCCAATTATCTGAATGCATTCAAGAGAGAGCTAGATAGAGCTCTTAAGGATAGCGGAGTCAGGGGGTATGGGGAGAAGGCAGGAATGGGGTACTGATTGAGAATGATCAGCCATGATCACATTGAATGGTGGTGCTGGCTCGAAGGGCCGAATGGCCTCCTCCTGCACCCATTGTCTATTAATATTATTTCCAAAACCTGCTGATTTCCCTGGCGCTGTGAGGCAGCAGCTCTACCCGCTGCACCAACGTGCCGACCCATACACAGAGTAAGGCCACTGCTCAGCAGCAGAGCAGCTTCATAAATAAACTACCCATCGCTGCCACGTTATAGACCATGTCCAGGGTGAGAGAGGACACAGCAGGGCGTCAGTAACCCTGCACTGCTCAGCCAGCACGGTGATGCAGCGGGTAGAGCTGCTGCCTCACAGCGCCAGAGACCCAGGTTCCATCCTGACTACGGGTGCTGTCTGTACGGAGTTTGTACGTTCTCCCCGTGACCTGCGTGGGTTTTCTCCGGGTGCTCCGGTTTCCTCCCACACTCCAAAGATGTGCAGGTTTGTCGGTTAGTTGGCTTGGGGTGAATGTAAGTTGTCCCCAGTGTGTGTAGGATAGTGTTAGTGTGGGGGATAGGTGCGGACCCGGTGGGCCGAAGGGCCTGTTTCCGCGCTGTATCTCTAAACTAAACTATGCTGAAGGAAGCCAAGGTCACTGTAACACAGCTGACATGCCTTGCATCATCACCAGATCAGTGAGCAGGTACTTGGGGAATATCATATCCAACACATAAGTGCACGCCGATCAATAATATCGATCGTATTGTTACACTGATACCTTGAAACATTGCTGCATAAACTCGGCCAGCAGTAAAATCATCCTTTGTAAGGATTATTCTATATAATTTGCAAAAAAAGAGTTAGTCCTTGCTCATTGGCTGAAGGTCAAGCTGGACAGGCAAAATTATTGGAGACACAAGGAACTGCAAATGCTGGTTTACAAAAACAAAGATACAGAGTGCTGGAGTAACTCAGCGTGTCAGGCAGCATCTGTGGAGAACATGGATAGGTGACGTTTCACAGAGTGCTGGAGTAACTCAGCGGGTCAGGCAGCATCTGTGGAGAACATAACACCAGCGATCCCCGCACATTAACACTATCCTACACACACTGGGGACAATTTACAATTTTACAGAAGCCAATTAACCTACAAACCTGCACGTCTTTGGAGTGCGGGAGGAAACCGGAGCACCCGGGAGGGAGGGGAGGGGGAGGGGCGGGAGGGAGGGGAGGGAGGGGAGGGAGGGAGGGGAGGGAGGGAGGGGAGGGAGGGGAGGGGGGGAGGGGAGGGGGGAGGGGGAGGGGCGGGAGGGGGTGGAGGGAGGGACGGAGCGGTGCTCATGGTAGGGGGGAGGGGCGGGAGGGGGGGAGGGGAGAGGGCGAGGGATGGGGGGAGGGGGAGGGGGGAGGGGAGGGGGAGGGGGAGAGGGGGAGGGGAGGGGGAGGGGAGGGGAGAGGGGGTGGGAGGGAGGGGAGGGGGGAGGGGAGGGAGGGAGGGATGGAGCGATGGTCACGGTGGGAGGGGAGAGGAGGGAGGGGTGGGCAGGACGGAGCAGTGGTCACGGTGTGGGCTTCCACTCATGGTTCCTGTACTGTCTGCCCCACCAGGATCTGGACACCAGGGTGGACTTGAGCTGCGGCCACTTTGGCCAATTCTACCGGACCCTGATGTTTGATGCTCAGAAGCTGGTGAGTGAGCTGGTGCCGACTGCAAAGCCTCTGTTCCCCGCACTGATGGTAGAACGTAGAACAGTACGTCAGTGCGGGTGTCAGGGGTTATGGGGAGAAGGCAGAATGGGGTTAGGAGGGAGAGATATATCAGCCATGATTGAATGGTTGGATAGACTTGATGGGCCGAATAGCATAATTCTGCTCCCATCACTTAAGAACTTGTGAACCCCAGACACCCGCACTAATCAAGAATCTATCTATCTCTGCCTTAAATATATCCACTGACTTGTGGCCTCCACAGCCGTCTGTGGCAAAGAATCCCACAGATTCACCACCCTGTGACTAAAGAAATTCCTCCCCATCTCTTTCCTAAAGGAACGTCCTTTAATTCTGAGGCTGTGCCCTCTGGTCCTAGACTCTCCCACTAGTGGAAACATCCTCTCCACATCCACTCTATCCAGGCCGCTCACTATTCTGTACGTTTCCATGAGGTCCCCCTCATTCTTCTAAACTCCAGCGATTTCCTTGCTTTGGTGGGTAATTGATTGCTGTTCTGGTATTTCCCACCAAACCTGGACTTTAGACTGTACAGATACAACCCAGAAACAGGCCCTGCGGCCCACCGAGTCCACACCGACCAGCGATCCCCACATTAACACTACCACCGAGCCCACACCGACCAGCGATCCCCACATTAACACTACCACCGAGTCCACACCGACCAGCGATCCCCCACACTAACACTACCACCGAGTCCACACCGACCAGCGATCCCCCACACTAACACTATCCTACACACACTAGGGACAATTTACAATCTTACCGAAGCCAATTAACCTACAAACCTGCACGTCTTTGGAGTGTGGACGGAAACCGGAGCACCCGGAGAAAACCCACGCAGGTCACGGGGAGAACGTACAAACTCCGTACAGACAGCACCCGTAGTCGGGATGGAACCCGGGTCTCTGGCGCTGTGAGGCAGCAGCTCTACCCGCTGCACCACTGTGTCACATTCAAAGGGCAGATCTATCATGCACTCAAGTGACAATTTTCCAACTTACCGAAGCCAATTAGCGTAAAACTTGCACGTCTTTGGCCTTCTCCTTCACCACCACACCTGGTCCTTTCCCAATGTCCATTGTTGAGCGTGTTGGTGTGATTCTGCCCTTGGCGGTGTCTATGCGTGTCCAGTGTTGTTGAGTGTGTTGGTGTGATTCTGCCCTTGGCGGTGTCTATGCGTATCCAGTGTTGTTGAGCGTGTTGGTGTGATTCTGCCCTTGGCGGTGTCTATGCGTGTCCAGTGTTGTTGAGCGTGTTGGTGTGATTCTGCCCTTGGCGGTGTCTATGCGTGTCCAGTGTTGTTGAGCGTGTTGGTGTGATTCTGCCCTTGGCGGTGTCTATGCGTGTCCAGTGTTGTTGAGCGTGTTGGTGTGATTCTGCCCTTGGCGGTGTCTATGCGTGTCCAGTGTTGTTGAGCGTGTTGGTGTGATTCTGCCCTTGGCGGTGTCTATGCGTGTCCAGTATTCAATGTCTTACTTCCCTCACATCCTGTAACCTGCTTCTCAATATCTGTCTGGCAGCACGGTGGTGCAGCGGGTAGAGCTGCTGTCTCACAGCGCCAGAGACCCGGGTTCCATCCTGACTATGGGTGCTGTCTGTACGGAGTTTGCACGTTCTCCCCGTGACCTGCGTGGGTTTTCTCCGGGTGCTCTGGTTTTCTCCCACACTCCAAAGACGTGCAGGTTTGTAGATTAACTGGCTGGTGTGAATGTAAATTGTCCCGAGTGTGTGTAGGATAGTGTTCGTGTGCGGGGATCGCTGGTCGACGCGGACTCAATAGATGCAGGAGGAGGCCATTCGGCCCTTCGAGCCAGCACCACCATTCAATGTGATCATGGCTGATCATTCTCAATCAGTACCCCGTTCCTGCCCTCTCTCCATACCCCCTGACTCTGTGAGCCGAAAGGCCTGTTTCAGCGCTGAATCTCTAAAACTAAAAATGTCTATATATATAAAAACTGACCCTGTTGCCGTTTGTTTTGTGCGTGCAGATAATCGAACAGCTGGAGTTGTCGTTTCCTCTCAGGTAAGGAAACTCTCACTCAGTTATCATCTAATCATCATTCACAAAATGCTGGAGTAACTCAGCAGGTCAGGCAGCATCTCAGGAGAGAAGGAATGGGTGACGTTTCGGGTCGAGACCCTTCTTCAGACTGATGTCAGGGGGGTGGGACAAAGGAAGGATATAGATGGAGACAGGAAGATAGAGGGAGATCTGGGAAGGAGGAGGGGAAGAGAGGGACGGAGGAACTATCTAAAGTTGGAGAAGTCGACGTTCATACCACCGGGCTGCAAACTGCCCAGGCGAAATATGAGGTGCTGTTCCTCCAATTTCCGGTGGGCCTCACTATGGCACTGGAGGAGGCCCATGACAGAAAGGTCAGACTGGGAATGGGAGGGGGTGTTGAAGTGCTCAGCCACCGGGAGATCAGTTTGGCCAACGCGGACCGAGCGCAAGTGTTGAGCAAAGTGAGCATTTTGTGAATAAATACCTTCGATTTGTACCAGCATCCGCAGTTATTATCTAATCATCATTGTTCATCTAAACCTTTCCTCCATTGCAAAGTGGATTCACGTCTCAGGAGCCCTTTGCCAAACTAATCCTGCTCTCCCTCAGCCTGCGATGGAATTGGATATGAGCATTGTTATGTTTTGTGAAGTTGTTTTTTCTGTTAATGCATTTGTTGGCAGCGGTCATTTTGGAAAGTAATATGTGTTGAATAATGGATGACTAGCACAGAGGTCCAAGAGCTGGGTGTGTGGATCAGAACCAACACTGACATTGTGATGCAGAACTAACTTCATTGTGTAGATGCAGGAAACATGTTCCCCATGTTGGGGGAGTCCACAACCAGGGGCCCCAGTTTAAGAATAAGGGGGAGGCCATTTAGGGCTGAGATTCTGGTGTAACTCAGCGGGACAGGCAGCATCTCTGGTGAGAAGGAATGGGTGACATTTCGGGTCCAGAACCTTCTTCAGAATGGTCTCAGATTATCTGAATGGTGTCACATTAGGAGAAGGGGACGTACAAAGAGACCTGGGTGTCCATGTACATCAGTCACTGAAAGTAAGCAAGCAGGTACAGCAGGCAGTGAAGAAAGCTAACAGCATGTTGGCCTTCATTGCGAGAGGATGTGAGTTTAGCAGCAAGGAGGTCCTACTGCAGTTGTACAGGGCCCTAGTGAGACCGCACCTGGAGTATTGTGTGCATTTTGGTCTCCTAATTTGAGGAAAGACATTCTTGCTATTGAGGGAGTGCAGTGTAGGTTCACCAGGTTAATTCCCCGGATGGCGGGACATATCATGAAAGAATGGGTCGACTGGGCTTATATTCACTGGAATTTAGAAGGATGAGAGGAGATCTTCTAGAAACATTCTTAAAGGATTGGACAGGCTAGATGCAGGGAAAATGTTCCTGGTGTTGGGGGAGTCCAGAACCAGGGGCCACAGTTTAAAAATAAAGGGGAGGCCATTTAGGACTGAGATGAGGAAAAACTTTTTCACCCAGAGAGTTGTGAATCTGTGGAATTCTCTGCCACAGAAGGCAGTGGAGGCCAATTCACTGCATGTTTTCAAGAGAGAATTAGATTTAGCTCTTAGGGCTAACGGAATCAAGGGGTATGGGGAGAAGGCAGGAACGGGGTACTGATTGTGGATGATCAGCCATGATCACATTGAATGGTGGTGCTGGCTCGAAGGGCCGAATGGCCTCCTCCTGCACCTATTGTCTATGTTTCAATGAGTCACACAGTGTGGATGCAGGCCCTTCAGCCCAACTTGCCCACACCAACCAACATGCCCCACCCACACTGGCCAGTGCCCGCGTTTGGCCCATATCCATCTAAACCCTTCCGACCCATGTAGCTGACCTGTCCTGTTCATAACTTTAGCATTTTATTTCTTGGAGCACAGGAGCCTGAGAGGCTTATAGAGGTGTAAAGGATCATGGGCAAACTGGATAAGGAATGCACAGAGTCTTTCACCCAGAGTTGGGGAATCAGCAACCACAGGGCGTAGGTTTCAGATGAAAGGGGAAGGTTTGATAGGAACCTGAGGGGCAACGTTTTTGACACAGAGGGTGGTGGGTATTGTTAGTTTAGTTTATTGTCACGTGTACCGAGGTGCAGTAAAAAGTTACAGTGTCCATGTAGGAGGAAAGCGGAGTACCAGCTTAGCTTAGAGATACGGTGCTGAAACGGGCCCTTCAGCCCATCGAATCCGCACCCACCAGTAATCCCCACACATGATCGCATTGAATGGCGGTGCTGGCTCGAAGGGCTGAATGGCCTACCCCTGCACCTATTGTCTATTGTCTATTGTCTATTAACACAAGCCTACAAACAATCAGGGCCATTTACACTTACACCAAGTTATCATATCATATCATATATCTACAGCCGGAAACAGGCCTTTTCGGCCCTCCAAGTCCGTGCCGCCCAGTGATCCCCGTACATTAACACTATCCTACACCCACTAGGGACAATTTTTACATTTACCCAGCCAATTAACCTACAAACCTGTGATCAAACCAAGGCTAATTAACCATCTCAGGAGAGTGGGAGGAATCCGAAGATCTCAGAGAAAACCCACATGGTCACGGGGAGACCTATATACTCCATACAGACAGCACCCGCTGTCAGGATCGAACATGGGTCTCTGGCCCTGCAAAGCAGAAACTCTACCGCGGCACCATCGTGCTGCCAGAGGAGGTAGTTGAGGCACTCTGACAACATTTAACAGACACTTGGACAGGTACATGGATAGGACAGGTTTAGAGGGATATGGACCAAACGTGGGCGGGTGGGACTCGTGTAGCTGGGAATAGACACACAAAGCTGGAGTAACTCAGCAGGTCAGGCAGCATCTGTGGAGAACATGGATAGGTGACGTTTCACAGAGTGCTGGAGTAACTCAGCGGGTCAGGCAGCATCTGTGGAGAACATGGATAGGTGACGTTTCACAGAGTGCTGGAGTAACTCAGCGGGTCAGGCAGCATCTGTGGAGAACATGGATAGGTGACGTTTCACAGAGTGCTGGAGTAACTCAGCGGGTCAGGCAGCATCTGTGGAGAACATGGATAGGTGACGTTTCGGGTTGAGACCCTTCTTCAGACCGAGATTCAGGGGAGAGGGAAACGAGAGATATCGACGATGATGTAGAGAGATATAGAACAATGAATGAAAGATATGCCAACAAGTAACGATGATAAAGGAAGCGGGCCGTTGTTAGCTGTGGGCTGGGTGAAAATGAGTTACAGACACTGAAACTCAACAAGACCACTTTGAAGCTGGTACGACTTGGGTGGGGGAGGGATGGAGAGAGAGAGAGAGAGAGGGGGAGAGAGAGGGAAGGATGGAGAGGGAGAGAGAGGGGGAGAGAGAGGGGGAGAGGGAGAGAGAGGGAGGGAGAGAGGGGGAGAGAGGGAGGGAGAGGGAGAGGGAGGGAGAGAGGGGGGAGAGAGAGGGTGGGAATGATGGAGAGGGAGAGAGGGGGAGAGAGGGGGGGAGAGGGAGAGAGAGGGAGGGAGAGGGGGGGAGAGAGAGGGAGGGAGAGAGGGGGAGAGAGAGGGAGGGGGAGAGGGAGAGGGAGAGAGAGAGGGAGGGAGAGAGGGGGGAGAGAGAGGGAGGGGGAGGGAGAGAGAGGAAGGGGAGAGAGGGGGAGGAAGGGGGAGGAAGAGAGAGAGAGGAAGGGGAGAGAGAGGGAGGGGGAGAGAGAGAGGGAGAGAGGGAAGGATGGAGAGGGAGAGAGAGGGGGAGAGAGGGAGAGGGAGAGAGAGGGAGGGAGAGAGGGGGAGAGAGGGAGGGAGAGGGAGGGAGAGAGGGAGAGAGAGAGAGGGAGGGGGAGAGAGAGAGAGGGAGGGAGAGAGGGGGAGAGAGGGAGGGAGAGAGAGAGAGGAAGGGGGAGAGAGCGGGGGGCATGTTGGTGTGCGTGGGTGAAGGGCCTGTTTCTGTGCTGTGTGACTCTGTGACTGTGATAGACACTGTGCTGTATCATGTCCACTTTGTTCCTGCAGGAACGTGGAGAGGCCAGAGCACTGCCAAGTGACGCTCTTTGATTTCCAGAAGTTTCTACAGTTTGATCAGAAGGTAAGTAGATGTGCGTGGGGAATCTGCCTTGTGTCTGTGTGCCAGCCCATCGCCAATGGCTGGAACACCTCGCTGGCGTGAGAGGGTCACATGGCACGGTGGTGCAGCGGGTAGAGCTGCTGCCTCACAGCGCCCGAGACCCGGGTTCCATCCTGACTACGGGCGCTGTCTGTACGGAGTTTGTACGTTCTCCCCGTGACCTGCGTGGGTTTTCTCCGGATGCTTCGGTTTCCTCCCACACTCCAAGGACGTGCAGGTTTGTAGGTTAATTAGCTTGGTGTGTGTGTAAATTGTCCCTAGTGTGTGTAGGATAGTGTTAGTGTGTGGGGATCGCTGGTCAGTGTGGACTCGGTGGGGAAGGGCCTGTTTCCGCACTGTATCTCTAAGCTGAACTACTGCACAACCACACGTCTGTGACTTAGCCCACCAGTGCAGCAGTGTTGCTGGGATACTCTGCCAGACCGTAGGCCTTGGTCTGCTGCCAACTCACATCTGGAACCACTCAGAGACAGTGCAACCACGAGCGTTTACAAACTGCATGCTTTAGCATAGTTTAGTTTAGAGATACAGTGCGGAAACAGGCCCTTCGGCCCACCGAGTCCGTGCCGACCAGCGATCCCTGCACACTAACGCTATTCAACACATAATTTACAATTTTTCATGGAAGCCAATTAACCTACAAACCTGTACGTCTTTGGAGTGTGGGAGGAAACCGGAGCACCCGGAGAAAACCCACGCAGGTCACGGGGAGAACGTACAAACTCCGTACAGACAGCACCCGTAGTCAGGATGGAACCCGGGCCTCTGGCGCTGTGAGGCAGCAGCTCTACCCGCTGCATCACCGTGCCGCCCTGTCAGTGTACAGACGAGGGTTTTAAACTACGCCCCACTGTTCTGTGTAGCACGGCACTTTGGGTCAGGATGTAGAGCACATTTTGGACAATTAATTAATTTGTTTACGTCATACTTTGTATACAGAATCATTGTCTTTTTACGATCCCTTTAATGCAGTAAAATGCCCCAGTAGAGGAATAGACAAATGTTGACATGACATTAAAAAGATTGTGTGTAGGAAGGAACTGCAGATGCTGATTTACACCGAAGATAAGACACAACATGCTGGAGTAACTCATCAACTATTCTACATTTCTCTAGTTTCCCTCTCCTCTGACGCTGAAGAAGGGTCTCAACCCGAAACGTCACCCATTCCTTCCCTCCCGAGATGCTGCCTGACCCGCTGAGTTACTCCAGCACTTTGTGTCTATTTAGAAGACTGACGGGGGATCTTATAGAAACATATAAAATTCTTAAGGGGTTGGACAGGCTAGATGCAGGAAGATTGTTCCCGATGTTGGGGGAGTCCAGAACAAGGGGTCACAGTTTAAGGATAAGGGGGAGGTCTTTTAGGACCGAGATGAGAAAGTTTTTTTTCACACAGAGAGCGGTGAATCTGTGGAATTCTCTGCCACAGAAGGTAGTTGAGGTCAATTCATTGGCTATATTTAAGAGGGAGTTAGATGTGGCCCTTGTGGCTAAAGGGATCAGGGGGTATGGAGAGAAGGCAGGTACGGGATACTGAGTTGGATGATCAGCCATGATCATATTGAATGGCGGTGCAGGCTCGAAGGGCCGAATGGCCTACTCCTGCACCTATTTTCTATGTTTCTATGTTTCTATATAAGTAGTTTGGTCAGTTGGCCAAGGGGATGCGAAGACTTGGGTTTTAAGCAGTGCCTTAATGTAGCACGGTGGCGCAGCGGTAGAGTTGCTGCCTTACAGCGAATGCAGCGCCGGAGACTCAGGTTCGATCCCGACTACGGGCGCTGTCTGTACGGAGTTTGTACGTTCTCCCCGTGACCTGCGTGGGTTTTCTCCGAGAGCTTCGGTTTCCTCCCACACTCCAAAGACGTGCAGGTTTGTAAGTTAATTGGCTGGGCAAATGTAAAAGTTGTCCCTAGTGTGTGTAGGATAGTGTTAGTGTGCGGGGATCGCTGGGCGGCGTGGACCCGGTGGGCCGAAGGGCCTGTTTCTGCGCTGTATCTCTAAATTTAAAAAATCTAAACAGTGGTTCAGTTTAGTTTAGAGATACCGCGCGGAAACAGGCATCTTTGGCCCATCGAGTCCACGCTGACCAGCGATCCCCGCACACTAACACTGTCATGTACACACTAGGGACAATTTACACCTTTGGCCCATCGAGTCCACGCTGACCAGCGATCCCCGCACACTAACACTGTCATGTACACACTAGGGACAATTTACACCTTTGGCCCATCGAGTCCACGCTGACCAGCGATCCCCGCACACTAACACTGTCATGTACACACTAGGGACAATTTACAATGTTACAACATTAAATTAAATGGAGTTTCAAAGACTGATAGGGGTGGAAATATCAAATAGTAAAAGGCAGAGCTTTATGGTGAGAGGGGCAAAGTGTAAAGCAGATGTGTGGGGCAGGTTTTTACACAGAGGGAGGTGGGGGCAGATACGATAGTGGTGTTGAAGAGGCTTATGGACAGTAGGTGCAGGAGGAGGCCATTCAGTCCGTCGAGCCAGCACCACCATTCATAGTGATCATTGCTGATCATTCTCAATCAGTACCCCGTTCCTGCCTTCTCCCCATACCCCCTGACTCCGCTATCCTTAAGAGCTCTATCTAGCTCCCTCTTGAATGCATTCAGAGAATTGGCCTCCACTGCCTTCTGAGGCAGAGAATTCCACACAGCACAGGCACATGGATATACAGGTAATGGAGGGATATGGATCACATGCAGGCAGAGTTTGGTTTGGCCTCATGTTCAGCACGGACACTGTGGGCCGAAGGGCTTGTTCCTGTGCTGTACTGGTCTATGTTCCATGTTCATTGGTACTTTTGGCAACAGACGTGAATGTAAAGAAATGGTAGCAGGATGTGCAGGAACAGATTTTAATCTTTACCATTGGAGGATGTCTAGTCTTCCACAACCAGAGAGCAGTGCTGAACTACTATCTACCTCATTGGTGACCCTCGGACTATCCTTGATTGGACTTTGTTGGCTTTACCTTGCACTAAACGTTATTCCCTTATTCTGTATCTGTACACTGTGGACGGCTCGATTGTAATCATGTATTGTCTTTCCGCTGACTGGTTAGCGTGCAACACAAGCTTTTCACTGTACCTCGGTACACGGGACAATAAACGGAACTGAACTGAACTAAATCTATCCAAACTCTATGCATGGATTGCTTTTATTAATCACCTCATAGAGTCACAGAGTGATACAGTGTGGAAACAGGCCCTTCGGCCCAACTCGCCCACACTGGCCAACAATGTCCCATCTACACTAGTCCCACCTGCCTGCGCTTGGCCCATATCCCTCCAAACCCGTCCTGTCCATGTACCTGTCTAACTGTTTTGTAAGCGTTGTGTTTAGTACAGGTGCTCCTCAGCTTACCATGGGGTTCTGTTCCGAGAAACCCATCACAAACCCAAAATATTGTAAGTGGGAATGCATGGAGCACACGTGGTCACGTGGCCGGGAGCGAGCGAGTGGCAGCTCACCATGGGTCACAAAGTGGAGGATCGTAAGGTGGGGGGCACCTGTACACCTGTTGCAGGTGTTGGTCGGGAACGATTAACATTGTGGTTCTTGTCTCTTTAGGAAGGTTGGGCGAGTGACACGAACAAAGTGCGTGAATGCATCTTTAATTACTTCAAAGACCCCCTGCGGGAAACGTCAGACCCAGTGCTTCATCTGGATGAGGTACAGGTACCGTCCCCGTTACCTGTTTGTGTGTGTGTGTGTGTGTGGGGGGGGGGGCAGGTACATACACCTTCCCCATTACCTGTGTGTGTGTGTGGGGGCCAGGTACATACACCTTCCCCGTTACCTGTGCTTGCGTGTGTGGGGGAGCCAGGTACATACACCTTCCCCGTTACCTGTGTGTGGGGGGAGGGGCCAGGTACATACACCTGCCTTATTACCTGTGTGTGTGGGGGGGGGAGGAGGGGCCAGGTACATACACCTGCCTCGTTACCTGTGTGTGTGGGGGGGCCAGGTACATACACCTTCCTCACTACCTGTGTATGTGTGTGGGGGGAGAGGCCAGGTACATACACCTCCCTCGTTACCTGTGCAGAAGGGGCCAGGAACATACACCTTCATTGTTACCTGTGTGTGGGGGGGAGGGGCCAGGTACATACACCTGCCTCGTTACCTGTGTGTGGGGGGGAGGGGCCAGGTACATACACCTGCCTCGTTACCTGTGTGTGTGTGTGTGGGGGGGAGGGGCCAGGTACATACACCTTCCTCGTTACCTGTGTGTGTGTATGGGGGGGAGGGGCCAGGTACATACACCTGCCTCGTTACCTGTGCAGAAGGGGCCAGGTATCTTTGCTCTTCCCTGGAGCGGCTCTGCACACTGCCCTGGTGTGTGGCCCCACGTTTTAGTTTAGTTTAGTTTAGAGACACAGCGCAGAAACAGGCCCTTCGGCCCACCGGGTCCGTGCCGACCAGCGATCCCCGCACACTAACACTATCCTACACCCACGAGGGACAGTTTGTACACTTACACCAAGCCAATTAACCTACAAACCTGCACGTCTTTGGAGTGTGGGAGGAAACCAGAGCACCCGGAGAAAACCCACGCAGGCCACGGGGAGAACGTACAAACTCCGTACAGACAGTGCCCGTAGTCGGGATGGATCCGGGTCTCCGGCGCTGCGTTCGCTGTGAGGCAGCAGCTCTACCCGCTGCACCACTGTGCCGCCCACCATCCATGGTTTAAATCTTACGTTGTGTTTACAGGAGGAGATGGGAGGGGAGGGCTTTCATTCCCTGGTGCAAGGAGACCCCTTCTACTGAGAGATTTCAGGATAAGGAGTAAGGACCACTTGCTACTTACAGCCAAGTACACGTTGCTTTGAACATGTAGGGCGGCACGGTGGTGCAGCGGGTAGAGCTGCTGCCTCACAGCGCCAGAGACCCGGGTTCTATCCCGACTACGGATGCTGTCTGTACGGAGTTTGTACGTTCTCCCCGTGGCCTGCCTGGGTTTTCTCCGGGTGCTCCGGTTTCCTTCCACACTCCAAACATGTGCGGGTTTGTAGGTTAATCGGCCCCTCTGTAAATTGTCCTTCGTGTGCAGGGAGTGGGTGAGAAAGTGGAATAACATAAACCTAGTGTGTGCGGGGATCGCTGGGCAGTGTGGACTCAGTGGGCTGAAGGGCCTGTTTCCATGCTGTATCTCCAAACTCCAACAATGTGATGATGGTTTCAAAATGGAGAGGCACATGGATATGGATGTATGAGAGTGGTCAGAGAGTCACAGAGAGTCAGAGAGTCACAGAGAGTCACAGAGAGTCAGAGAGTCACACAGCATGGAAACCGCCTTTGGCCCAACTTGCCCACAATGCCCAATGTCCCATCCACCTGCCCGCGTCTGGTCCGTATCCCTCCATACCCTCCTAGCCATGTACCTGTCTAATTGTTTCTTAAACGTTACGATTGTCCCTGCTTCAACTTCATCTTCAGGCAAGTGCTGGAGTAACTCAGCGGGTCAGGCAGCATCTGTGGAGAACATGGATAGGTGACGTTTCACAGAGTGCTGGAGTAACTCAGCGGGTCAGGCAGCATCTGTGGAGAACATGGATAGGTGACGTTTCACAGAGTGCTGGAGTAACTCAGCGGGTCAGGCAGCATCTTTCGAGAGAAGGAATGGGTAACGTTTTGGGTCAAAACCCTTCTTCAGACCTGACTGCATCCTCTGGCACCTCGTTCTTTACACCCACCACCCTGTGTGAAGGGTGTGTTGGCATCATGTTCTCATGGTCATTGTGGGCTGAAGGGCCTGTTCCTGTACCGTACTGTTGTATGTTGTACATGGTCTGGATAATAAAATATTACTCCCATTGTTATAGACTCATTGAGTTAGATAGAGCTCGAGGGGCTGGTGGAATCAGGGATATGGGGAGAAGGCGGGCTACTGATTGTGGATGATCAGCCATGATCACAATGAATGGCGGTGCGTACAGGCTCGAAGGGCCGAATGGCCTCCTCCTGCAATTATTGTCCATGTTTCTCTGTTTCTAGAATGGCGATACCTGACCACACACCCTCTCTCTTTTGTCTTGTAGTTCCTGGCGTATCTGTTCTCCAAAGAGAACATGATTTTGGACTCCCGCTTTGACCACGTGTGCCTGGAGGACATGAACCATCCTCTCTCCCACTACTGGATCTCCTCCTCCCACAACACGTAACGTGACACGCCACTCTCTACACGCCTTGCAATCCACAACATGTTACGAAACACAGCCCCCCCAACACGCCTTGCAACCCCTACAACACGTAACGTAACACGCCACTCTCTACACGCCTTGCAATCCACAACATGTTACGTAACACGCCACCCTCTACACGCCTTGCAACTCCCGCAACACGTAACGTAACACGCCACTCTCTACACGCCTTGCAACCCCTACAACATGTTACATAACACGCCACCCTCTACACGCCTTGCAACTCTTCACCCGTACTCTGGTCAAT
The DNA here is from genome assembly GCF_053455715.1 of Rhinoraja longicauda. Taxonomy (NCBI): domain Eukaryota; kingdom Metazoa; phylum Chordata; class Chondrichthyes; order Rajiformes; family Arhynchobatidae; genus Rhinoraja; species Rhinoraja longicauda. The sequence continues at coordinate 92,969,041 of NC_135956.1, forward strand.
AATCAATGCATGAGTGAATAACTTCTCCTCCCACGGCTGCTCATCTCATCTCATCTCATCTCATCTCATCTCATCACCTACTCTAGTGTAGTTTAGTTTCATTTAGTTTAGTCTAGTCTACTAATCCAGTCCATTCAAGTCCAGTCCAGTCCAGTCTATAGTCTAGTCCAGTCTAGTCCAGTCATCTAGTCCAGTCCAGTCTAGACTATAGTCTAGTCCAGCCTAGTCCAGTCCAGCCTAGTCCAGCCTAGTCTAGTTCAGTCCAGCCTGTCCAGTCTAGACTATAGTCTAGTCCAGCCTAGTCCAGTCTAGTCCAGTCTAGTCCAGCCTAGTCCAGCCTAGTCCAGCCTAGTCCAGTCTAGTCCAGTCTATTCTAGTCTAGTCCAGTCCAGTCCAGTCCAGTCCAGTCCAGTCGAGTCCAGCCTAGTCCAGCCTAGTCCAGCCTAGTCCAGCCTAGTCCAGACTAGTCCAGCCTAGTCCAGTCTCATCCAGTCCAGTCCAGTCCAGTCTAGTCCAGTCCAGTCCAGTCCAGTCTAGTCTAGTCCAGTCCAGACCAGTCCAGTCTACTCTAGTCCAGTCTAGTCCAGTCCAGTCCACTCTAGTCTGGTCTAGTCCGGTCTAGTCTGTCCAGTGTGGGTGAGGGCCACTGTAGCAAGGCTGACGTTCTCTGTCACTGCAGGTATCTGACGGGGGACCAGTTTTCCAGTGAGTCGTCACTGGAAGCCTACGCTCGCTGCCTGAGGATGGGGTGTCCGCTGCATAGAACGTAAACATCTCCTCCTGCCCGTGACCGTGGTCACGTTAACCCCCCCCCAACCCTCACACCCCCCCCCATCCCTCACCCCCCAACCCTCACCCCCCAAACCCTCACCCCCCCAAACCTCACACCCCCCATCCCTCACCCCCCCCATCCCTCACCCCCCCCCAAACCTCACACCCCAACCCTCACCCCCCAACCCTCACCCCCCCAAACCTCACACCCCCCATCCCTCACACCCCCCCATCCCTCACCCCCCCCATCCCTCACCCCCCAACCCTCACCCCCCAACCCACACCCCCCCACCATCACCCCCCCAACCCTCACCCCCCAACCCTCACCCCCCCAAACCTCACACCCCCCCATCCCCTCACACCCCCCAACCCTCACCCCCCAACCATCACCCCCCAACCCTCACCCCCCCAACCCTCACCCCCCCCAAACCTCACACCCCCCCATCCCTCACACCCCCACCCTCACACCCCCCAACCCTCACCCCCCCAACGCTCACCCCCCCATCCCTCACCCCCCCAACCCTCACACCCCCCCCCCAACCCTCACACCCACCCCCCCATCCCTCACCCCCCCAACCCTCGCCCCCCCCATCCCTCACACCCCCCATCCCTCACACCCCCCAACGCTCACCCCCCCATCCCTCACCCCCCCAATCCTCACACCCCCCCAACCCTCACACCCACCCCCATCCCTCACCCCCCCAAACCTCACACCCCCCCATCCCTCACACCCCCCCCATCCCTCACACCCCCCCAACCCTCACCCCCCCCAACCCTCACACCCCCCCCAACCCTCACCCCCCCAACCCTCACCCCCCCAACCCTCACCCCCCCAAACCTCACACCCCCCCATCCCTCACACCCCCCATCCCTCACACCCCCCAACCCTCACCCCCCCAACGCTCACCCCCCCATCCCTCACCCCCCCAACCCTCACACCCCCCCCAACCCTCACACCCACCCCCCCATCCCTCACCCCCCCATCCCTCACCCCCCCATCCCTCACCCCCCCAACCCTCGCCCCCCCATCCCTCGTCCCCCAAACCCTCACCCCCCCAACCCTCGCCCCCCCAACCCTCACCCCCCCATCCCTCACACCCTCCCCATCCCTCACACCCCCCCAAACCCTCACACCCCCCCCAACCCTCACCCCCCCCAACCCTCACCCCCCCCCATCCCCACACACCCCCCCCATCCCTCACCCCCCCCAAACCCCTCACCCCCCCACCCCTCACCCCCCCAACCCTCACACCCCCCCAACCCTCACACCCACCCCCCCATCCCTCACCCCCCATCCCTCACCCCCCCCATCCCTCACCCCCCCAAACCTCACACCCCAACCCTCACCCCCCAACCCTCACCCCCCCAAACCTCACACCCCCCCATCCCTCACACCCCCCCCATCCCTCACCCCCCCATCCCTCACCCCCCAACCCTCACCCCCCAACCCTCACCCCCAACCATCACCCCCCCAACCCTCACCCCCCAACCCTCACCCCCCCAAACCTCACACCCCCCCATCCCTCACACCCCCCAACCCTCACCCCCCCAACCATCACCCCCCCAACCCTCACCCCCCAACCCTCACCCCCCCAAACCTCACACCCCCCCATCCCTCACACCCCCATCCCTCACACCCCCCCAACCCTCACCCCCCCCAACGCTCACCCCCCATCCCTCACCCCCCCAACCCTCACACCCCCCCCAACCCTCACACCCACCCCCCCATCCCTCACCCCCCCAACCCTCGCCCCCCCATCCCTCACACCCCCCATCCCTCACACCCCCCAACGCTCACCCCCCCATCCCTCACCCCCCCAATCCTCACACCCCCCCAACCCTCACACCCACCCCCCCATCCCTCACCCCCCCAAACCTCACACCCCCCCATCCCTCACACCCCCCCATCCCTCACACCCCCCAACCCTCACCCCCCCAACCCTCACACCCCCCCCAACCCTCACCCCCCCAACCCTCACCCCCCCAACCCTCACCCCCCCAAACCTCACACCCCCCCATCCCTCACACCCCCCATCCCTCACACCCCCCAACCCTCACCCCCCCAACGCTCACCCCCCCCATCCCTCACCCCCCCAACCCTCACACCCCCCCAACCCTCACACCCACCCCCCCATCCCTCACCCCCCCATCCCTCACCCCCGCCATCCCTCACCCCCCCAACCCTCGCCCCCCCATCCCTCGTCCCCCAAACCCTCACCCCCCCAACCCTCGCCCCCCCAACCCTCACCCCCCCATCCCTCACACCCTCCCCATCCCTCACACCCCCCCAAACCCTCACACCCCCCCAACCCTCACCCCCCCAACCCTCACCCCCCCCCATCCCTCACACCCCCCCATCCCTCACCCCCCCAAACCCTCACCCCCCAATCCCTCACACCCCCCCCATCCCTCACCCCCCCCATCCCTCACCCCCCCCATCCCTCACACCCCCCCCATCCGTCACACCCCCCCCATCCCTCACCCCCCCCATCCCTCACACCCACCCCCCCCCCAGCCCCGTGACAGGGATTCTGCTAGTGAGGTGCTGCCTCTCAACATGGACGACTTCCCACAACATGGATAGGTGACGTTTCACAGAGTGCTGGAGTAACACTGGAATTTAGAAGGATGAGAGGGGATCTTATCGAAACGTATAAGATTATTAAGGGGTTGGACATGTTAGAGGCAGGAAACATGTTCCCAATGTTGGGGGAGTCCAGAACCAGGGGCCACAATTTAAGAATAAGGGGTAGGCCATTTAGAACGGAGATGAGGAAAAACTTTTTCAGTCAGAGAGTTGTGAATCTGTGGAATTCTCTGCCTCAGAGGGCAGTGGAGGCCAATTCTCTGAATGCATTCAAGAGAGAGCTGGATAGAGCTCTTAAGGATAGCGGAGTCAGGGGGTATGGGGAGAAGGCAGGAACGGGGTACTGATTGAGAATGATCAGCCATGATCACATTGAATGGCGGTGCTGGCTCAAGGGGCCGAATGGCCTCCTCCTGCACCTATTGTCTGAATCAGCGGGTCACCTATCCATGTTCTCCACAGATGCCCCCTGACCCGCTGAGTTACTCCAGCACTCTGTGAAACGTCACCTATCCATGTTCTCCACAGATGCTGCCTGACCCGCTGAGTTACTCCAGCACTCTGTGTCTTCTGTAAAGCAGCACCTGCAGTTCCTTGTGTGTGGGTTTGGAGGTTGCTTCATTGATCCAGGTGGTGACTCGTGGACTTGGTGCTTTTCAGTGGACTGCTGGGATGGACCAGATGACCTGCCCATCATCTATCACGGACATACGCTGACCTCCAAGATCAAGTTCCTGGACGTTCTGCACACCATCAAGGAGCATGCCTTCATCACGTCAGAGTAAGTGAGGCCACACTCTGTGTACCACCCTGCAGTAGACCATGGACAAATGGTGCAATGTGAATCTGTGGGACTCTTCGCCACACACGGCTGTGGAGGCCACAAGTCAGTGGATATATTTAAGGCAGAGATAGATAGATTCTTGATCAGTGCGGGTGTCAGGGGTTATGGGGAGAAAGCAGGAGAATGGGGTTAGGAGGGAGAGATAGATCAGCCATGATTGAATGGTGGAGTAGACTTGATGGGCTGAATGGCCTCATTCTGCTCCTATCACGTATGACCTTATGGTTCCATGGCCTGAGTCACAGGTGTTTCATTGTCACACGTGCCGACAAATGAACAATGGAGTTGCAACTTGCAGCTGCTTTACACACCTGCAAATATCTCACGCAATCATTTACATTTATAGATTTAGATTTTTTTAGGTTTAGAGACACAGCGCGGAAACAGGCCCTTCGGCCCATCGAGTCCGCGCCGACCAGCGATCCCCGCACATTAACACTATCCTACACCCACTAGGGAGAATTTTTACATTTGCCCGGCCAGTTAACCTACAAACCTGCACATCTTTGGAGTGTGGGAGGAAACCGAAGATCTCGGAGAAAACCCACGCAGGTCACGGGGAGAACGTACAAACTCCGTACAGACAGCGCCCGTAGTGGGGATGGAACCCGGGTCTCCGGCGCTGCATTCGCTGTAAGGCGGCAACTCTACCGCTGTGCCACCGTGCTGCCCTCTGCTTCTAGATGCCTTACTCGGTGTAAAAGACTGCATTTACTTTATCTAATCTCACAATCTCAAGTTACCCCTCGGGTTGCTATTAAACCTTTCCCCCCTCTCTTTAAATCCATGTCCTCTGGTTCTCGATTCCCCAACTCTGGACAAGTGGGTCTGTGCGTCTGTCTCTCTCAGTCTAAACAAGGGTGTCACCAATCTTTAAACAGACACGTGGTCTCACTGAGATCGCCACATGCACATTTGAAAGAAATTGACAATCAAACATGTTGGCGATTCATTTGTATTTGTTTAAATGAGGATATACCACACCTGGCCAGGTGTGTGCAGGTATTATTTGTTTAAATGAGGATATACCACACCTGGCCAGGTGTGTGCAGGTATTATTTGTTTAAATGAGGATACACCACACCTGGCCAGGTGTGTTACAGGTATTATTTGTTTAAATGATACATCTTACCTGACTCCATGTGTTAAAGGTATTATTTGTTTAAATTAGTAGAATACATCTCACCTGTCTGTGTATTACAGGTATTATTAGTTTAAATGAGATGGGTACTTCTCACCTGAACCACCTGTGTTACAGGTATCATTAGTGTTATTGAGCAGGGTGCATCTCACCTGAACCACCTGTGTTACAGGTATTATTAGTGTCATTGAGCAGGGTGCATCTCACCTGAACCACCTGTGTTGCAGGTATTATTAGTGTCATTGAGCAGGGTGCATCTCACCTGAACCACCTGTGTTGCAGGTACCCTATAATCCTCTCCATCGAGGACCACTGCAGCGTGGTGCAGCAGAGGAACATGGCTTCCTACTTCAAGAAGGTGTTTGGCGACATGTTGCTGACCAAACCCGTGGACATTAATGCCGATGAACTCCCATCCCCCAATCAGCTCAAGAAGAAGATTCTGATCAAGGTGGGGAGATAATTGTCTGAACCATTGAACCACTGGCCATTAGAACATTAACCATTGAACCATTGACCATTGATCATTATCCATTGGAACATTGAACCATGGACCCTTAACCATTGACCCATTGACCATTGACCCATTGACCATTGACCATTGAACCATTGACCCTTAACCATTGACCATTGACCCATTGACCATTGTCCATTGACCAATGACCATTGAACCATTGAACCATTGAACCATTGACCATTGACCATTGACACATTGACCATTGAACCATTGAACCATTGACCATTGAATCATGGAACCATTGAACCATTGACCATTGAATCATGGAACCATTGACCATTGAACCATTGACCATTGACCATTGACCATTGAACCATTGACCGAACCATTGACCATTGAACCATTGATCCATTGACCATTGATCCATTGACCATTGAACCATTGATCCATTGACCATTGATCCATTGACCATTAACCGCTGACACATTAACCATTGACCATTGAACCATTGACCCATTGACCATTGACCATTGGACCATTGACCCATTGACCAATGACCATTGAACTGTTGACACATTAACCATTGACCATTGACCCATTGACCATTTGTTGTGTTGACTGTATAATAACAGAAGCCTTACACCTGGATAATGATCCAAAGACTTTATTAACTACATAGCAAGCACGACCTCACGCCTACACGTTGCACTTACACTAACCCCAATCACACAAACAGCGGTCACTCAAAAGCTAATGGGGCGTAACTACAAAAGCATGACACATAACACGAGTGACACCATTACACTAATCTACACCATTGACCCATTGACCAATGACCATTGAACTGTTGACACATTAACCATTGACCATTGGCCCATTGAACCATTCACCATTGAGCATTGACCATTGAACCATTGACCATTGGCCCATTGAACCATTCACCATTGATCATTGACCATTGAACCATTGAACCATTGACCATTGGCCCATTGAACCATTCACCATTGATCATTGACCATTGAACCATTGACCATTGGCCCATTGAACCATTCACCATTGATCATTGACCATTGAACCATTGAACCATTGACCATTGGCCCATTGAACCATTCACCATTGGCCCATTGAACCATTCACCATTGATCATTGACCATTGAACCATTGAACTACAAAAATACTACTTGGCACTTCCATCTGTTCCCATCATGGGTCAGGACCCTTCTTCAGTCTTGAAGTAGGGGTGGGGTGGGGAAGTGGGGGGGAGGGCAGTGCCTGGTAGAACCATTGTAGGCTAGGAATGGTGTGATCTTAAGAGGGAAACAATGTGGATAACTGTGGAATTGGTAAAACGACCAGCAGGGAACTTGTGGAAGTCTGAAAAAGGGTCTGGACCCAAAACGCACCCACCCATGTTCTCCACAGATGCTGCCTGACCCACTGAGTTACTCCAGCACTCTGTGAAACGTCACCTATCCATGTTCTCCACAGATGCTGCCTGACCTGCTGAGTTACTCCAGCACTCTGTGTCTGTCCAGGGAGGGGGAAGTGGTTATTTCGACTCTGTTCCCGTTCAGGGTGTGCTGCCTTCATGTGGTAACCGTGTGTGATGGATGAGTGAGGAATGGCCATTGGGTGAGCAGGACACCAGCGTTTGACCGGCCGGTGTGGGGCCTTCCTGAGTAACGTTGGCTTTCCCTTTACCTTTGGTGTGAAGCACAAGAAGCTGGTGGAGGGGAACCTGAATGAAGAGGTGACGTCAGGCAGCTACTCTGAGAACGATATCAGCAACTCCATCAAGAACGGCATCCTGTACCTGGAGGACCCCATCGACCACGTGAGTCAATTCAGCCCCCCCCCCTTCAGTGCTGCCCCTCCACCCCCTGCATTGTAGGTCAGAGGCACAGTGGCAAACAGGCCCTTCAGCCCATCCAGTCCTCACCGACGAGAGAGTTTGGTAGAGAGCGCAGTAGTTTAGTTTAGAGATACAGCACGGAAACAGGCCCTTCGGCCCACCAGGTCCGACCAGAGAGTTTAGTAGAGAGTGCAGTAGTTTAGTTTACAGATACGGCGCGGAAACAGGCCCTTCAGCCCACCGGGTCCGTGCCGACCAGCGATCCCCCACACTAACACTATCCTACACACACACTGGGATTTTTACATTTACACCCAGCCAATTAACCTATAAACCTGCACGTCTTTGGAGTGTGGGAGGAAACCGGAGCACCCGGAGAAAACCCACGCAGGTCATGGGGAGAACGTACAAACTCCATACAGACAGCACCCGTAGTGGGGATGGAACCCAGGTCTCTGGCGCTGTGAGGCAGCAGCTCTACCTGCTGCACCACCGTGTCACACTTCTCTTCCTCTCCACCTCATGGACGTTGACTTATCGTGGACGTTCAGCCTGAGATCCATTGTGCAGGAGCAGGGGAATGTAGAGGATGCTGAACTGGAGACTGGATCTCCACGATTGTGGAAGGAAGATGAGATGAGGAGAGCAGGAAGACAGAGACACAGAGTGGTACGGTGGTGCAGCCGCCTCACAGCGCCGGAGACCCGGGTTCCATCCTGACTACGGGCGCTGTCTGTACGGAGTTTGTACGTTCTCCCCGTGACCTGCGTGGGTTTTCTCCGAGATCTTCGGTTTCCTCCCACACTCCAAAGACGTACAGGTTTGTAGGCTGATTGGCTTGGGGTAAATAAATAGTCCCGAGTGTGTGTAGGATAGTGTTAGTGTGCGGGGATCACTGGTCGGTGCAGACCCGGTGGGCCGAAGGGCCTAATTCCGCGCTGTATCTCTAAACTAAACGACACCAAACTAAACTAAACTGAACTGAACTAAACGTGTGTTCATTCTCTGCAGAATTGGAGTCCCCATTATTTTGTCCTGACAAGTAACAAGATCTACTACTCCGAGGAAACGTCCAGGTACCAGAACAACGAGGATGAAGAGGAGGAGGAGGAGGAGCACAAGGAGGTACAGTCCCAGTGTTTACACCATCTCTGCAGGCAACAACTCACTCCAGAGTAGCCCACACTGCCACCACAGTGATACAGCACGGAAACAGGCCCTTCATAGAGTCACAGAGTGATACAGTGTGGAAACAGGCCCTTCATAGAGTCACAGAGTGACACAGTGTGGAAACAGGCCCTTCATAGAGTCACAGAGTGACACAGTGTGGAAACAGACCCTTCATAGAGTCACAGAGTGACACAGTGTGGAAACAGGCCCTTCATAGAGTCACAGAGTGATACAGTGTGGAAACAGGCCCTTCATAGAGTCACAGAGTGATACAGTGTGGAAACAGGCCCTTCGGCCCAACTTGCCCACACCGACCAACAATATCCACGCTACACTCGTCCCACCTGCCTGCGCTTGGTCCATATCCCTCCAAACCTGTCCTATCCATGTACCTGTCCAACTGTTTCTTAAATGTTGCGATAGTCCCAGCCTCAACTACCTCCTCTGGCAGCTTGTTCCATACACCCACCACCCTCTGTGTGGAAACGTTACCCCTCAGATTCCTATTAAATCGTTTCTTCTTCACCTTAAAAGTTGTGCCTGGTTCCTGTCACTTGTGATCGAAAGTCAAGACAATAGTATGTAATTGTCACATGTACTGAAAACGGAACACTGAAATACTGACAGGAGTATGACAGACATGTAAACGTAACACTCATGGATTACACGAGGAGGAGTTGAGTCTAGGAGCAAAGAGGTCCTTCTACAGTTGTACAGGGCCCTAGTGAGACCGCACCTGGAGTACTGTGTGCAGTTTTGGTCTCCAAATTTGAGGAAGGATATTCTTGCTATTGAGGGTGTGCAGCGTAGGTTTACTAGGTTAATTCCCGGAATGGCGGGACTGTCATATGTTGAAAGACTGGAGTGACTAGGCTTGTATACACTGGAATTTAGAAGGATGAGAGGGGATCTTATCGAAACGTATAAGATTATTAAGGGGTTGGACACGTTAGAGGCAGGAAACATGTTCCCAATGTTGGGGGAGTCCAGAACCAGGGGCCACAGTTTAAGAATAAGGGATAGGCCATTTAGAACTGAGATGAGGAAAAACTTTTTCACTCAGAGTTGTGAATCTGTGGAATTCTCTGCCTCAGAGGGCAGTGGAGGCCAATTCTCTGAATGCATTCAAGTGAGAGCTAGATAGAGCTCTTAAGGATAGCGGAGTCAGGGGGTATGGGGAGAATGCAGGAACGGGGTACTGATTGGGAATGAGCAGCCATGATCACATTGAATGGCGGTGCGTACAGGCTCGAAGGGCCGAATGGCCTCCTCCTGCACCTATTGTCTATTGTCTATACACAATTAACTATAGAGCCTTCAATAATTTAAAAAACTATATTCATTCAAAACAAAATGCTGAAGTTCCT
>NC_135956.1:92984229-93007122 GCF_053455715.1 Rhinoraja longicauda
TAACCTCACGCGGCTCCAGGCGGAACACATGTTGATGCGTGTGCCAAGGGACGGGGCGTTCCTGGTGCGTTTGAGGAACGAGGCCAACTCCTACGCCATCTCCTTCCGGTGAGTGCCCCCACCAGTCACACCCTCACACTGCCTCAATGGACATCACCCCAGCACCATCTATAACAACCTCTCTCACCATGTGACCCTTGCTTCCCCCCTCTCTCCATCCCTCCCCATTCCCAGTTCTCCCACCAGTCTGACTGTTCCCCTGATTACATTCTATCTCTGTGATATTCCTTGTCACCTTCTCCAAACTAACAAAGATCCATTCTATGTTTTCCTTGAACTTCGTCCACTTTGATCCCTCGTTTTCACACCTTATCATTCCATATCTCTATGTTTGCCTCTACCTGACTCAGTCTGAAGAAGAATCTCGACCCGAAACGTCACCCATTCCTTCTCTCCTGAGATGCTGCCTGACCTGCTGAGTTACTCCAGCACTTTGTGTCTTATCTTCGGTGTAAACCAGCATCTGCACTTCCTTCCTACACATGTTTATAAGGGATAGGAGCAGAATTAGACCATTCGGCCCATCGTCTACTCCACCATTCAATCATGGCTGGTCTATCTCTCCCTCCTAACCCCAATCTCCTGCCTTCTCCACATAACCTCTGACACCCGCACTGATCAAGAATCTATCTATCTCTGCCTTAAAAATATCCACTGACTTGTGGCCTCCACAGCCTTAGAAACATAGAAACATAGAAAATAGGTGCAGGAGGAGGCCATTTGGCCCTTCGAGCCAGCACCGCCATTCATTGTGATCATGCCTGATCATCCACAATCAGTAACCCGTGCCTGCCTTCTCCCCATATCCCTTGATTCCACTAGCCCCTAGAGCTCTATCTAACTCTCTTTTAAATTCATCCAGTGAATTGGCCTCCACTGCCCTCTGTGGCAGAGAATTCCACAAACTCTTTGAAGCACTTCCCTCTGGAAGGTGACTCCGGACTGTCAAAGCAGCCACAGCCAGACATAAACACAGCTTGTTTCCACGAGTGACAGTCCTACTCAATAACCCAAGTCTGTAGTCTCTTTTTTGTTCTGGTTTATTTTCACCCACATGTTTAAACCGTAATGTTGTATCCTTTATTGTTTTGATGTGTTTATGCTTTATTCTTAATTGTTAACTGTATGTTTGTGTTGTCATTTGTGAGCGGAGCACCAAGGCACATTCCTTGTATCTGCACATACTTGGCCAATAAACTTATTCATTCATTCATTCATTCATTCATTCATTCACAAATCTCTGGGTGAAACAGTTTCTTCTCACCTCAGTTTTAAATGGCCTCCCCTTTATTCTTAGACTGTGGCCCCTGGTTCTGGACTCCCCCAACATTGGGAACATTTTTCCTGCATTTAGCTTGTCCAGTCCTTTTATAATTTTATACGTCTCTATAAGATCCCCTCTCATTCTTCTAAACTCCAGTGAATACAAGCCCAGTCTTTCCAATCTTTCCTCGTACGACAGTCCCGCCATCCCAGGGATTAACCTGGTGAACCTACGTTACAGTAAGCGATGTCCATCTGCTTTTGTGGCTGGCACACAGATAGTGGCCTGGGTTGGCCGCCATCTTGGGCTTGTTGTTGGTTGGCGTGTGAATGCCCAGGGTCTGCTGGGGTGATGTCCACCTTGTCTGTCTGTGATCTCCAGGGCGGAGGGCAAGATCAAACACTGTCGCATCCAGCAGGAGAGTCGCCTCTTTATGCTGGGCAGCTCGGCGGAGTTTGAGAGCTTGGTGGACTTGGTCAACTACTACCAGAAGCATTCGCTGTACCGCAAGATGAAGCTTCGCTACCCCATCAACGAGGAGACGCTGGAGAAGATGGGTACCACAGTAAGTGGCACACCAGAGAGGCCCTCCCACATTCCCTCTCCACCCGTCCACACCACACAAACGCTGCCAGGACTAGAGGGTGTGAGCTACAGGGAGAGGTTGAGTAGGCTGGGTCTCTATTCCATGGAGCGCAGGAGGATGAGGGGAGATCTTATAGAGGTGTACAAAATCATGAGGGGAATAGATCAGGTAGATGCACAGAGTCTCTTGCCCAGAGTAGGGGAATCGTGGACCAGGGGGCATAGGTTCAAAGTGAAGGGGAAAAGATTTAACCAGAATCTGAGGGGTAACTTTTTCACATAGAGGGTGGTGGGTGTATGGAACAAGCTGCCAGAGGAGGTAGTTGAGGCTGGGACTATCCCAACGTTTAGAAACAGGTCTTTAGGTCTGGCAACACGGATAAAGTTTCGAGGCCTCTGGACCAAACGTGGGTAAGTGGGACACAAGAGCTGGAGTAACATCGGTGAATGCGATCAGCTTAGATGGGGCACGGATGAATTGGGATGTAGGTCCTTAGATTTAGCTTTGGAGATACAGTGCATAAACAGGCCCTTCGGCCCACTGAGTCCATGCTGACCCACGATTGCCCTGTATAGTTCAATCCTACACACACGAGGGACAACGTACAGAAGCCAATTAACCTACAAACCTGCATGTCTTTGGAGTGTGGGAGGAATCCGGAGCACCCGGAGAAAACCCACGCAGGTCACGGGGAGAACGTACAAACTCCGTACAGACAGCGCCCCTAGTCAGGATGGAACCCGGGTCTCTGGCGCTGTGAGGCAGCAGCTCTACCCGCTGTGCTACCCTTCCATGCTGTGACGCTCTGACAAGCTGGAACTTACTTTTCTTTCATGTTTATCAGGAGCATTTCTGCAGGAGTGATCTTGTCTTGGTGCAAACAACCATTGGCAGTGACGTCCCCTCCTAGATGCTGCCTGACCTGCTGAGTTTCTCCTCCATGGATACTCCTGACCTGCTGAGTTTCCCCTCCTAGATGCTGCCTGACCTGCTGAGTTTCTCCTCCATGGATATTCCTGACCTGCTGAGTTTCCCCTAGATGCTGCCTGACCTGCTGAGTTTCTCCTCCATGGATACTCCTGACCTGCTGAGTTTCCCCTAGATGCTGCCTGACCTGCTGAGTTTCTCCAGCACTCTGTGGCAGTTGCTTTGACCCTGCCACTGATCAGAGACAAACATGGACATAGATGTTTAGGTCACCAGCCTTGTCACCAAGGTGATGATAAAGAATATTAAAGTATTTTGGCACAGCGGGTAGAACTGCTGCCTCACAGCGTCAGAGACTCAGGTTCAATCCTGACCTCAGATGCTGTCTGTACGGAGTTTGTACGTTCTCCCCGTGACCTGCGTGGGTTTTCTCCGGGTGCTCCGGTTTCCTCCCACACTCCAAAGACGTGCAGGTTTGTAGGTTAATTGGCTTTGGTAAAAATTGTAACTTGTCCCTGGTGTGTGTAGAGTAGCATTTCACTGCACCTCAGTACATGTGGCAATAAACTAAACTATAGCATTAATGTGTGGGGATCGCTGGTCAGTGCCAACTTGGTGGGCTGAAGGGCCTGTTTCTGTGCTACATCTCAACTGAACTATTGATGAACAAGGAATGCCAACTCTCCACTTTGCCGCTGGTCACTTCTCTTCATTCATGGTCATCACTGTCTCTCTGACTGACGATTATTCACCTTGCTTTCAGGAGCTGGACTACGGAGCTTTGTATGAAATGAGGACACCACACTTCTACGTAGAAGCCAATAAGATGCCAACAGCAAGGGTGAGACCCAGAGCCTTGGCCATGTGGTGGATGTGGGGTGGGGTGGGGTGGGGTGGGGTGGGGTGGGGTGGGGTGTGGTGGATGTGGGGTGGGGTGGGGTGGGGTGGGGTGGGGTGGGGTGGGGTTGCCAACCGTCCCGTATTAGCCGGGACATCCCGGATTGTGGGCTAAATTAGTCTGTCCCATATGGGACCACCCTTGTCCCGTATTAGGCCCGGGGGGGCGCTGTAGGCCTGGACACTGTAGGCTTGGACACTGTAGGCCAGGATACTCTAGGCCCGGACGCTCTAGGCCCGGGGGGGCGCTGTAGGCCCGGACGCTGTAGGCCCGGACACTGTAGGCCTGGGGGCCGCAGTAGGCCCGGATACTGTAGGCCTGGGGTCCACGGTAGGCCCGGACACTGTAGGCCCGGACACTGTAGGCCCGGACACTGTAGGCCCGGACGCTGTAGGCCCGGACGCTGTAGGCCCGGACGCTGTAGGCCCGGACGCTGTAGGCCCGGACGCTGTAGGCCCGGACAGTGTAAGCCCGGACAGTGTAGGCCCGGACGCTGTAGGCCCGGACGCTGTAGGCCCGGACAGTGTAGGCCCGGACAGTGTAGGCCCGGACGCTGTAGGCACGGACGCTGTAGGCCCCGACGCTGTAGGCCTGGGGGTCGCAGTAGGCCCGGATACTGTAGGCCTGGGGTCCGCGGTAGGCCCGGACACTGTAGGCCCGGACACTGTAGGCCCGGATGCTGTAGGCCCGGACACTGTAGGCCCGGACGCTGTAGGCCCGGACGCTGTAGGCCCGGACGCTGTAGGCCCGGACAGTGTAGGTCCGGACAGTGTAGGCCCGGACGCTGTAGGCCCGGACGCTGTAGGCCCGGACGCTGTAGGCCCGGACAGTGTAGGCCCGGACAGTGTAGGCCCGGACGCTGTAGGCCCGGACGCTGTAAGCCCGGACGCTGTAGGCCCGGACGCTGTAGGCCCGGACAGTGTAGGCCCGGACGCTGTAGGCCCGGACGCTGTAGGCCCCGACGCTGTAGGCCCAGGGGCCGCTGTAGGCCCAGGGGCCGCTGTAGGCCCGGACACTGTAGGCCCGGGGGCCGCTGTAGGCCCGGATGCTGTAGGCCCGGATGCTGTAGGCCCGGGGACCGCTGTAGGCCCGGACACTGTAGGCCCAGGGGCCGCTGTATGCCCGGACAGTGCAGGCTAACGGAGTGTGTTCGGGGAGCGGGGCCGAGTGGGGGCGGGTGGGGGCGGTGGGGGAGGTGGGGGAGGTGGGGGCGGGTGGTGGAGGTGGGGGTGGTGGGGGAGGTGGGGGCAGTGGGGGCGGGTGGGGGTGGTGGGGGAGGGGGGGGCGGTGGGGGGTGGTGGGGGGGGGTGGGGGCGGGTGGGGGAGGTGGGGGCGGTGGGGGAGGTGGGGGCGGGTGGGGCGGTGGGGGCGGTGGGGCGGGTGGGGGGGTGGGGGAGGCGGGGGGGGCGGTGGGGGTGGGGGGGGTGGGGGGGGTGGGGGCGGGGGCGGCGGTGGGGGCGGGGGGGGCGGTGGGGGCGGGGGGGCGGTGGGGGGGGGGGGGGTGGGGAGGTGGGGGGGGGGGGGGTTGGTGCTCCCTGCCAGAGGGGGGGGGGGGGATCGCTGTGTGTGTGTGTGATTGTTCAGTCACTGGTGTGTGCTCTCTCACAGTGCACAGTGAAAGCCTTGTACGACTACAAGGCCCAGCGTGAGGATGAGCTGTCGTTTTGTAAGCAGGCCCTGATCCACAACGTGGACAAGCAGGAGGGTGGCTGGTGAGTCTGGCTCGTACCTCTGTGCCCCCCCCACCCCCCCCACCCCCCCCCACCCGACTCAGACTGACGAAGGGTCTCCATCCGAAACAAATCCTATTCCTTCTCTCAAGATATTTAGCTTGGTTAAGTTTAGAAATACAGTGTGGAAACAGGCCCTTCGGCCCACTGTACCTCAGTACACGTGACAATAAACTAAACTATAACTGTAGAGGCATGCAACACAGAAACAGGCCCTTTGGCCCAACCTGCCCGCAACTAGCAAGCATGCCAAATGCCCCATCTACACTAGTCCCACCTGCCAGCACTTGGTCCATATCCCTCCAAACCCGTCCTATCCTTGTACCTTGTGATAGTCCCAGCCTCAACTACCTCCTCTGGCAGCTCGTTCCTTAAACCTTGATTCCCCTACTCTGGGCAAGAGACTCTGTGCATCTACCCGATCTATTCCTTTCATGATTTAATACCCCTCTATAAGATCTCAGAGAAAGCCCACGCAGGTCACGGGGAGAACGTGCAAACTCCGTACAGACAGCACCCGCAGTCAGGATGGAACCCGGGTCTCTGACGCTGTGAGGCAGCAGCTCTACCCCTATCTGACCCGCTGAGTTACTCCAGCATTTTGTGTCGATCTGTAGTGTAAACCTGCACCTGCAGTTCCTCCCGCACTGATTCATGTTCTGCTGGAGATCAAATAGCTGAGATGGTGACAGCTCAGACTGCAACTGGTGATGTGAAGATAATGCCAAGATAGGGTCCCATCTCAGAGAAACAGGGATGTCACAACATAGCACACACAAGATGAATCAGTATTGGGCGGTCACGGTGGCGCAGCGGTAGAGTTACTGCCTCACAGCGAATGCAGCGCCGGACACCCGGGTTCCATCCCCACTACGGGTGCTGTCTGTACGGAGTTTGTACGTTCTCCCCGTGACCTGCGTGGGTTTTCTCCGGGTGCTCCGGTTTCCCCCCACACTCCAAAGACGTACAGGTTTGTGGGTTAATTGGCTTGTGTAAATGTAAATTGTCCCTAGAGTGTGTAGGGTAGTGTTAGTGTGTGGGGATCGCTGGTCGGCACGTACTCGATGGGCCGAAGGGCCTGTTTCCGCGTTGTATCTCTAAACTAACCTGAATGAAACTAAACTAAATTAAACCAAATTAAACTAAACTAAACTTAAGCGAAACTAAACTGAATTAAACTAAATTAAACAATTAATCTGGACTAAAGATGGACACAAAATGCTGGAGTAACTCAGTGGGTCAGGCAGCATCTCGGGAGAGAAGCAATGGGGGACGTTTCAGGTAGAGACCTTCCTTAACTAACCTAACCTAAACTGGACTGGACTGGTATGGACTAGACTAGACTAGACTGGACTACACTGGACTAGGCTGGACTGGACTGGGCTGGGCTGGGCTGGGCTGGGCTGGGCTGGGCTGGGCTGGACTAGACGTGACTAGACTGTAGTGGACTGGACTGGACTGGACTGGACTGGGCTGGGCTGGACTGGACTGGACTAGACATGACTAGACTGTACTGGACTGGGCTAGGCTGGACTGGGCTGGGCTGGACTGGACTGGACTAGACATGACTAGACTGTACTGGACTGGGCTGGATTGGACTGGACTGGACTAGACGTGACTAGACTGTACTGGACTGGGCTGGGCTGGACTGGACTGGACTAGACGTGACTAGACTGTACTGGACTGGGCTAGGCTAGACTGGATGTGACTTGACTGTGAGTGATGTTGCTGTTCCTGTCTCTGTGCCACCAGGTGGAGAGGGGATTATGGGGGCAAGAAACAGCTGTGGTTCCCGGCCAATTACGTGGAGGAGAGGAGCAACGAGATGGCAACGGTGGAGCCGGACGGGGGGGTGAGGGGGGGGGACGGGGGGTGAAGGGGGGATGGGGGGGGTGAGGGGGGGGTGAGGGGGGGACGGGGGGTGAAGGGGGGACGGGGGGTGAAGGGGGGATGGGGGGGATGGGGGGGGGACGGGGGGTGAAGGGGGGGTGAGGGGGGGACGGGGGGTGAGGGGTGAAGGGGGGGTGAAGGGGGGATGGGGGGACGGGGGTGGGGGTGGGACGGGGGGTGAAGGGGGAGGGGGGGTGGGGGGGGTGAGGGGGGGACGGGGGGTGAAGGGGGATGGGGGTGAAGGGGGGATGGGGGGGACGGGGGTGGGGGGGGACGGGGGGTGAAGGGGGAGGGGGGGGATGGGTGAGGGGGGGACGGGGGGTGAAGGGGGGACGGGGGGTGAAGGGGGGATGGGGGGGTGGGGGGGGACGGGGGGGTGAAGGGGGGGTGAAGGGGGGATGGGGTGAAGGGGGGATGGGGGGACGGGGGTGGGGGGGGGACGGGGGTGAAGGGGGAGGGGGGGGATGGGGGGGTGGTGAGGGGGGGGATGGGGGGGGTGAGGGGGGGGTGAGGGGGGGGGGTGGGGGGGGGTGAGGGGGATGGGGGGGTGAGGGGGGATGGTTGGGGGGGGTGGGGGGCGGAGGGGGTGAGGGGGGACGGGGGGGACGGGACGGGGGGGGTGGGGGGTGGGGGGGGGTGGGGGGGGGTGGGGACGGGGGGGGATGGGGGGGGTGAGGGGGGGGGACGGGGGGTGGGGGGGGACGGGGGGGGATGGGGTGGGTGAGGGGGGGGACAGGGGGGTGAAGGGGGGGTGAGGGGGGGGACAGGGGGGTGAGGAGGGGGGACGTGGGGGGGACAGGGGGATGGGGGGTGAGGGGGGGGAACGGGGGGTGAAGGGGGTGGGGGGGTGAGGGGGGGGTGAGGGGGGTGAGGGGACGGGGGGATGGGGGGGGGACGGGGGGGTGAAGGGGGTGAGGGGGGGGTCCACCTGCCCGTTTATCACCCCTCAGCCAGTGTGGACAAGATTGGATGATGGGTCCAATGTGTGACTGTGCTGTGTAACTCTGTGACTCTATAAACTATGAATGTCAAGTCAAGTCAAGTCAATTTTATTTGTATAGCACATTTAAAAACAACCCACGTTGACCAAAGTGCTGTACATCTGATTAGGTTCCAATAGAAAAAAAAATGAAAACATACAGTAGCACGCAAACAGTTCACAGCGCCTCCTCAATGAGCCTCAAACGCTAGGGAGTAGAAATATGTTTTGAGCCTGGACTTAAAGGAGTCGATGGAGGGGGCAGTTCTGATGGGGAGAGGGATGCTGTTCCACAGTCTAGGAGCTGCAACCGCAAAAGCGCGGTCACCCCTGAGTTTAAGCCTAGACCGTGGGATAGTGAATAGCCCCAAGTCGGCCGATCTGAGGGACCTGGAGTTAGAGAGGGGGGTTAGAAGATTTTTGATGTAGGGGGGAATGTCCATTTAGGGCTTTATACGTGAATAGGAGGAGCTTGAAGTTGATTCTGTACCGTACAGGGAGCCAGTGGAGAGAGGCCAGAATCGGGGTGATGTGGTCCCTTTTACGGGTACCCGTCAGGAGTCTCGCTGCGGCGTTTTGGATCAGTTGCAGGCGGGACAGGGAAGATGTGCTGGTGTAAGACCCAGATGTGCTGGTGTAACACCCAGATGTGCTGGTGTAACATGTGTTTCCGTTTGTTGTTGCCGCAGTCTGTGGAGAACAGCCCGCTGGGAAGTTTCCTCAAAGGGTTTATTGACGTTCCAACGTGCTACGTGGGTGAGTGCGCTCAGTCTCCACATCCGGTTTGACCTTAGGTTACAGATACAGGGCGGAAACAGGCCCCCCGGCCCACCGAGCCCACACCGACCAGCGATCCCCACACTAACACCGCACTACACACACTAGGGACAATTTACACTTTACACCCAGCCAATTAACCCACAAACCTGCACGTTTTTGGAGTGTGCGAGGAAACCGGAGCACCCGGAGAAAACCCATGCAGGTCACGGGGAGAACATGCAAACTCCGTACAGACAGTACCCGTAGTGAGGATGTAACCCGGGTCTGTGGCGCTGTGAGGCAGCAGCTCTACCCGCTGCCCCACCGTGCCGCCGTCCCAGTGCTAGCCCAGGTTTAACCGCGGCACAGATCTGTTGTAGAGGGTCAGTGAGGAATGTCCCAGCCCGTCCCAACGTTGAGATTTCTTTGGAGGGAAAGACGCACAGGTCTGCAGGTTAATGAACAATTGTCTACAAACACTCTCCCCTGCCTAGCCCAGCTGGTCCTTGCTCGTTACCACAGCACTGTGCATCTGTCTCTCTCGTTAAAGCCTGCCCACACTATCACACTATCACACACTGATGCTCATGGTAAAGACACAGCTTTATTACGCGGGTGGGAGAGTCACTACAAGTATGGCCACATACTTGCCAGCTCCTCGCAAACCCACTCCATCATTCTGTGCCCCGGCACTATATGTATTCACCAGTACACACGGCTCCAGCTAATCACAACATCAGCACATTTCTGCACCGATTCGATAGACAATAGACAATAGGTGCCGGAGGAGGCCATTCGGCCCTTCGAGCCAGCACCGCCATTCAATGTGATCATGGCTGATCATTCTCAATCAGTACCCCGTTCCTGCCTTCTCCCCATACCCCCTGACTCCGCTATCCTTAAGAGCTCTATCCAGCTCTCTCTTCAAATCATTCAGAGAATTGGCCTCCACTGCCTTCTGAGGCAGAGAATTCCACAGATTCACAACTCTCTGACTGAAAAAGTGTTTCCTCATCTCAGTTCTAAATGGCCTACCCCTTATTCTTAAACTGTGTGGCCCCTGGTTCTGGACTCCCCCAACATTGGGAACATGTTTCCTGCCTCTAACGTGTCCAACCCCTTAATAATCTTATACGTTTCAATAAGATTCCCTCTCATCCTTCTAAATTCCAGTGTATATTGTCGAGAACAGACTTGTTGTTCTCTGTGGGACCACTAGGCTTTGGGCCTCTCTCCTCTTGTCACAACAACCTCTGCAGTTCTGCAAAACAACCTGTTTTACTTTAACTCGCAATTCTAGGTAAGTAAAGCAGGCTCACCCCGCGCAACACGCAATCAGTACACATCTACAGACTAAAACTCTCCTTGTTTGTTTGTTAGTCCCTGAACTACAGCCAAAACGGTACACCATAGCTTGACAACTTCAGCCCCACCTAACTCACCGTCGTCCCTATGGTGCTAATGGAAGAAGGTTCATTGAAACCAGTGTTATATTTTAAAAGTTACTCACATTTTAAAGTTTAAATCTATCTCCTAGGGAGGGGCCGGGGAGGGGTGTTGAGGGGGATGGAGTGGGGGGGAGGGGAAAGGGAGGGAGGGGGTGGAGGGAAGGGGGGAGGAGAGGGTGCTGCACCAATGCAGGAGAGGTTTGGGCCCAATGGGTCCACGGTCTGGTTAACTCTGAAACCCCCATCCTCCTGTGTAGTGAAGCTGCCTCTGGCTCACAGTGCTGGGCCTTGCTCGTGACCCTAGCACAGTGTGTCAGTGTGTGGTGTGTGTGTGTGTGTGTGTGTCAGTGTGTGTGTGTCAGTGTGTGGTGTGTCAGTGTGTGGTGTGTCAGTGTGTGTGGTGTGTGCGTGTGGTGTGTGTCAGTGTGTGTGTGTGTCAGTGTGTGGTGTGTGTGTGTGTGTGGTGTGTGTCAGTGTGTGGTGTGTGTGTCAGTGTGTGTGTGTCAGTGTGTGGTGTGTGTGTCAGTGTGTGGTGTGTCAGTGTGTGGTGTGTCAGTGTGTGGTGTGTCAGTCTGTGGTGTGTGTGTCTGTGTGGTGTGTGTGTGTGTGGTGTGTCAGTGTGTGGTGTGTGTGTCAGTGTGTGGTGTGTCAGTGTGTGGTGTGTGTGTCAGTGTGGTGTGTCAGTGTGTGGTGTGTCAGTATGTGGTGTGTCAGTGTGTGGTGTGTCGGTGTGTGTTGTGTGTGTGTGGTGTGTCAGTGTGTGGTGTGTGTGTCAGTGTGTGGTGTGTCTGTGTGTGGTGTGTCAGTGTGTGGTGTGTGTCAGTGTGTGTGTGTCAGTGTGTGGTGTGTGTGTCAGTGTGTGGTGTGTCAGTGTGTGGTGTGTCAGTGTGTGGTGTGTGTGTCAGTGTGTGGTGTGTCAGTGTGTGGTGTGTCAGTGTGTGGTGTGTGTGTGTCAGTGTGTGTATGTGTGGTGTGTCAGTGTGTGGTGTGTGTGTGTGTGTGTGTGTGTGTGTGTCAGTGTGTAGTGTGTCAGTGTGTGGTGTGTCAGTGTGTGGTGTGTGTGTGTGTGTGTGTGGTGTGTCAGTGTGTGTGTGTGTGTGTGTGTGTGTGTGTGTGTCAGTGTGTGTGTGTGTCAGTGGTGTGTGGTGTGTGTGTGTGTCAGTGTGGTGTGTGGTGTGTGTGTGTGTGTGTGTGGTGTGTGTGTGTGTGTGTGTGTGTGTCAGTGTGTGGTGTGTCAGTGTGTGGTGTGTCTGTGTGGTGTGTGTGTGTGTGTGTGTGTGTGTGTGTGTGTGTGTGTGTGTGTGTGTGTGTGGTGTGTGTGTGTCAGTCAGATTGTGAGGCAGCATGTTAACGCTGTCCTTTGTTTGACAGTCGTACAGAAGGATGGCAAGGGCAGTAAGCAGCACGTGTTCACCATCAACTCCCAACAGACGTGTCACCCCGCTCTGCTGCTGGACGTGGCAGCTGACAGCCAGGACGATCTCGCCGACTGGGTGGCCAAGATCCGTGAGGCCGCACAGAACGCCGACGCCAGGGTAAGGCATCGTGGACCACAGAGCCCACACCCGGGCAACGCAACTCCAACACGGACTCCCACCTGCTCCCCTCGCTAGCCT
Organism: Rhinoraja longicauda; assembly: GCF_053455715.1. NCBI lineage: Eukaryota > Metazoa > Chordata > Chondrichthyes > Rajiformes > Arhynchobatidae > Rhinoraja > Rhinoraja longicauda. The sequence goes on from NC_135956.1 coordinate 92,996,387, forward strand.
TGTCCAATACAACATATACATCACACCACAGTCTGACCCCGAACGCCACACATTCCTTCCCCCCACAGATGCTGCCTGACCCGCTGAGTTACTCCAGCACTCTGTGAAACGTCACCTATCCATGTTCTCCACAGATGCTGCCTGACCCGCTGAGTTACTCCAGCACTCTGTGAAACGTCACCTATCCATGTTCTCCACAGATGCTGCCTGACCCGCTGGCAGGGGTCCCTCATGATCTTGCTTGCTCTGGATCTGCACCTCCTGATGTATAGGTCCTGCAGGGGGACGAGTGTAGTTCCCATGGTGCATTCTGCCGAACGCACTACTCTCTGCAGAGCCATCCTGTCCTGGGCAGAGCTGTTCCCAAACCAGACTGTGATGTTGCCGGACAGGATGCTCTCTACAGCCCCAGAGTAGAAGCAATGAAGGATCCTCAGAGACACTCTGAATTCCCTCAGCTGTCTGAGGTGGTAAAGGCACTGCCTTGCCTTACCCACCAGTGCAGCAATGTGTGTTGTGGGCTTGGTTTTCATGGTCAAGGCTTATCCTATTTAGTTCATTGTCACGTGTAAACGAGGTTCAGTCAAAAGCTTCTGAAAAGCTGAGAGAAGGAAGCGTTTATTGGCAGGTTTGGATGTGAATTGGCTTTCAGGGGGTCAGGTGGACAGGGTGGTGAAGAAGGCGTTTGGCACGCTGGCCTTCATTGGGAAGGGCGTTGAGTACAGAGGTTAGCACATCATGTGCAGTTGGTCAGACCACACTGGGAGCACGGCACAGATTCAGTGCCTTGGGTCCTGGGTTGGGTGAACAGTCTAGGTTTGTAGCGTAGCCATTTGGAGAGAGGGGAGAACTTGTTTCCCAGCACAAGTTAAACCCATGGAAAGCGTTTTATCAGGATGCATCACAGCTTGGTTTGGGAACAGCTCCATCCAAGAACGCAAGAAACTGCAGAGAGTTGTGGGCGCAGCCCAGACCATCACACAAACCAACCTCCCTTCCATTGACTCCATCTACACCTCACGCTGCCTCGGCAAGGCCAGCAGCATAATCGAGGACCAGTCTCACCCCGGCCACTCCCTCTTCTCCCCTCTCCCATCGGGCAAGAGGTACAGAAGTGTGTAAACGCACACCTCCAGACTCAGGGACAGTTTCTTCCCGGCTGTTATCAGGCAACTGAACCATCCCACCACAACCAGAGAGCAGTGCTGAACTACTATCTACCTCATTGGTGACCCTCGGACTATCCTTGATCGGACTTTGCTTGCTTTACCTTGCACTGAACGTTATTCCCTTATCATGTATCTGTACACTGTGGACGGCTCGATTGTAATCATGTGTTGTCTTTCCGCCGACTGGTTAGCACGCAACACAAGCTGTTCACTGTACCTCGGTACACGTGACATTATACTAGAGTGAACTGAATGGTTGCCGTTTCCTGTTTGAAACAGATGCAGGAAGGCAAGATCATGGAGCGGCGGAAGAAGATTGCCCTGGAGCTGTCGGAGCTGGTGGTCTACTGCCGACCTGTGCCCTTCGATGAGGAAAGTACGTCTCCATGTGTACGCGACCATCCCACGCACACATCATGTGTACACGGCCATCCCACGCACACATCATGTGTACACGGCCATCCCACGCACACACCATGTGTACACGGCCATCCCACGCACACATCATGTGTACAAGGCCATCCCACGCACACACCATGTGTACACGGCCATCCCACGCACACATCATGTGTACGCAGCCATCCCACGCACACATCATGTGTACGCAGCCATCCCACGCACACATCATGTGTACACGGCCATCCCACGCACACACCATGTGTACACGGCCATCCCACGCACACACCATGTGTACAAGGCCATCCCACGCACACATCATGTGTACACGGCCATCCCACGCACACATCATGTGTACGCAGCCATCCCACGCACACATCATGTGTACACAGCCATCCCACGCACACACCATGTGTACATGGCCATCCCACGCACACACTCCACTGATCACCACAATGTAACTGCTCCCCATTGCCAAGTGGGCCCTGCACCATGAAACTATTCTTGCTCAGCTCACACATGCACTGGATAGAGTGGATGTGGAGAGGATGTTTCCACTAGTGGGAGAGTCTAGGACCAGAGGGCACAGCCTCAGAATTAAAGGACGTTCCTTTAGGAAGGAGATGAGGAGGAATTTCTTTAGTCAGAGGGTGGTGAATCTGTGGGATTCTTTGCCACAGACGGCTGTGGAGGCCACAAGTCAGTGGATATATTTAAGGCAGAGATAGATAGATTGTTGATTAATGCAGGTGTCAGGGGTTATGGGGAGAAGGCAGGAGAATGAGGTTAGGAGGGAGAGATAGATCAGCCATGATTGAATGGTGGAGTAGACTCGATGGGCCGAATGGCCTCATTCTGCTCCTATCACTGATGAACTTTACAGTTACAGTTTGGGTTACAGTTTAGTTTATTATCAAGTGTAACGAGGTACAGTGAAATCCTTTGCAAGAGTCACCATATTTTGGCGCCATTTACAAAAAGCATTTACATGTGTGGGCATGCATGTGCATGCATACGTGTGGGTGCGTGTGTGCCCATGCGTGTATGCGCATGCGTGTGCTTGTGTGTGCGTGCTTATGTGCATGTGCCTGCGTGGATGTGTGTGTGTGTACACGTGGGTGGACATGTGCGTGTGTTTGCGTGCGTGTGCGTATGCATGCGTGGGTGCGTGCGTGTGCATGTGTGTGTGCATGCGTGTGTGTACTTGCATATGTGTGCATGCGTGTGTACTTGCATGCGTGTGCGTATGTGTGTCCGTACTTGTGCGTGTGCGTCTGAGTGTGTGTGTGCTTGTGTGCATGCGTGTGTGTACTTGCTTGCAAGTGCGTATGTGTGCGTGTGTATGTGCGTGTGTGTATGTGTGCGTGTGTATGTGCATGTGTGTATGTGTGCGTGTGTATGTGCGTGTGTATGTGTGTGCGTGTGTATGTGCGTGTGTGTATGTGTGCGTGTGTATGTGTGTGTGTATGTGTGCGTGTGTATGTGCGTGTGTATGTGTGTGCGTGTGTATGTGCGTGTGTGTATGTGTGCGTGTGTATGTGTGCGTGTGTGTATGTGTGCGTGTGTATGTGTACGTGTGTATGTGTGCGTGTGTATGTGTGCGTGTGTATGTGTGCGTGTGTATGTGTGCGTGTGTGTATGTGTGCGTGTGTATGTGCGTGTGTGTATGTGTGCGTGTGTATGTGCATGTGTGTATGTGTGCGTGTGTATGTGCATGTGTGTGCCTGTGACCGTGCGTACGCGTGTGACGTGTGATCACCTATTGACCGGGCGCTGTGTTTCCGGCAGAGATCGGCACTGACAAGGCGTGTTACCGGGACATGTCATCGTTCCCGGAGACCAAGGCTGAGAAATACGCCAACAAGACCAAGGGCAAGCGGTTCCTGCAGTACAACCAGCGCCAACTCAGCCGTGTTTACCCACGTGGGCAACGACTCGACTCATCAAACTATGACCCGCTGCCAATGTGGCTGTGCGGCAGCCAGCTGGTGGCCCTCAACTTCCAGACGCCAGGTAGGGTGGCACCTGTCAGTCGGTAGGGCCAGCGGTCAGTGTGGGTGGGGGCACTGGTCAGTGTGGGTGGGGGCATTGGTCAGTGTGGATACAGCACTGGTCAGTGTGGGTGGGGGCACTGGTCAGTGTGGGTGGGGGCATTGGTCAGTGTGGGTGTGGGCACTGGTCAGTGTGGGTGGGGGCATTGGTCAGTGTGGGTGGGGGCATTGGTCAGTGTGGGTGCGGGCACTGGTCAGTGGGTACTGCCACCGGTCAGTGTGGGTACAGCACTGGTCAGTGTGGGTACGGGCACTGGTCAGTGTGGGTGGGGGCACTGGTAAGTGTGGGTGGGGGCACTGGACAGTGTGGGTGGGGGCACTGGTCAGTGTGGGTGGGGGCACTGGTCAGTGTGGGTGGGGGCACTGGTCAGTGTGGGTGGGGGCACTGGTCAGTGTGGGTGGGGGCACTGGTCAGTGTGGGTGGGGGCACTGGTCAGTGTGGGTGGGGGCACTGGTCAGTGTGGGTGGGGGCACTGGTCAGTGTGGGTGGGGGCACTGGTCAGTGTGGGTGGGGGCACTGGTCAGTGTGGGTGGGGGCACTGGTCAGTGTGGGTGGGGGCACTGGTCAGTGTGGGTGGGGGCACTGGTCAGTGTGGGTGGGGGCACTGGTCAGTGTGGGTACTGCCAGCGGTCAGTGTGGGTGGGGGCACTGGTCAGTGTGGGTGGGGGCACTGGTCAGTGTGGGTGGGGGCACTGGTCAGTGTGGGTGGGGGCACTGGTCAGTGTGGGTACTGCCAGCGGTCAGTGTGGGTGGGGGCACTGGTCAGTGTGGGTACTGCCAGCGGTCAGTGTGGGTGGGGGCACTGGTCAGTGTGGGTGGGGGCACTGGTCAGTGTGGGTGAGGGCACTGGTCAGTGTGGGTGGGGGCACTGGTCAGTGTGGGTACTGCCAGCGGTCAGTGTGGGTGAAGGGCAGCATCACTGCCAAGACCTGCTGTCCACCCTCGGGCACAGCCACAGTATTGCGTACAGATGTCGGGAGGTCATGTTGCGGTTGTATCAGACGTTGGTGAGGCCGCATCGAGAGTATTGTGGTCAGTTCTGGCCACTGTGTTACAGGACTGATGTGGTCAAGCTGGAAACAGTGCAGACACAATCCACGAGGATGTTGCCAGGACTAGAGGGTGTGAGCTACAGGGAGAGGTTGAGTAGGCTGGGTCTCTATTCCATGGAGCGCAGGAGGATGAGGGGTGATCTTATAGAGGTGTACAAAATCATGAGAGGAATAGATCGGGTAGATGCACAGAGTCTCTTGCCCAGAGTAGGGGAATCGAGGACCAGAGGACATAGGTTTAAGGTGAAGGGGAAAAGATTTAATAGGAATCTGAGGGGTAACTTTTCCACACAAAGGGTGGTGGGTGTATGGAACAAGCTGCCAGAGGAGGTAGTTGAGGCTGGGACTATCCCAACGTTTAAGAAACAGTTAGACAGGCACATGGATAGGACAGGTTTGGAGGGATATGGACCAAGTGCAGGCAGGTGGGACTAGTGTAGCTGGGACATGTTGGTCGGTGTGGGTGAGTTGGGCCGAAGGGCCTGTTTCCACACTGTATCACTCTGTGACTCTGGTAGTGTACATGGTATGTGTAGGAAAGAACTGCAGATGCTGGTTTAAATCAAAGGTAGACACAAAATGCTGGAGTAACTCAGCGGGTCAGGCAGCATCTGTGGGGAACATGGATAGGTAACGTTTCACAGAGTGCTGGGGTTTCTCAGGTGCGTGGTGTTCCTCCACAGACAAGCCGATGCAGCTGAACCAGGCGATCTTCAGCATGAACGGGCGGTGTGGGTACGTGCTGCACCCTGACATCATGAAGGACCACACCTTCGACCCCTTTGACAAGAACACCCTGAAAGGCCTGGAGCCCATCAGCATCCAGCTCCAGGTAAGTGCCCGCCCACCCGCCCTCCCACCACACACCTGCCCAGTGTCCACACACCTGCCCAGTGTCCCGCACACCTTCCTAATGTCTACACACCTGCCCAATGTCCCACACACCTGCCCAGTGTCCACACACCTGCCCAGTGTCCACACACCTGCCCAGTGTCCACACACCTGCCCAGTGTCCACACACCTGCCCAGTGTCCCGCACACCTTCCTAATGTCTACACACCTGCCCAATGTCCCACACACCTGCCCAGTGTCCCACACACCTGCCCAGTGTCCACACACCTGCCCAGTGTCACACCTGCCCAGTGTCCCACACACCTGCCCAATGTCCACACACCTGCCCAGTGTCCCACACACCTGTCCAATGTCCACACACCTGCCCAGTGTCCCACACACCTGCCCAGTGTCCCACACACCTGCCCAGTGTCCCACACACCTGCCCAGTGTCCACACACCTGCCCAGTGTCCCACACACCTGTCCAATGTCCACACACCTGCCCAGTGTCCACACACCTGCCCAGTGTCCCACACACCTGTCCAATGTCCCGCACACCTGTCCAATGTCCACACACCTGCCCAATGTCCACACATGATTAAAACTAATCATATTATGATCACTACCTCCAAGCGGTTCCTTTACCTCAAGTTCTCTTGTCAAATCTAGTTCATTGGACAACACTAAATCCAGAATTGCCTTTTCTCTGCTAGGCTCCATCACAAGCTGCTCTAAGAATCCATCTCAGAGGAACTCTACAAACTCTCTTTCTTCGGGTCCAGAACCAACCTGATTTTCCCAGTCTACCTGCATATTGAGATCGCCCATCACCACAGTGGCATTACCTTTCTTAAATGCCAGTTTTAACTCCTGCTGCATCTTACACCCCACATCCAGGCTACTATTTGGGGGTCTGTCGATAACACCAATTAGTGTCTTCTTGCCTTTACAATTCCTCAACTCAATCCAGTGACTACCTCATCAGTCCCTATGTCACCCCTTGCAAGGGACTGAATTTCATCCCTCACCAGCAGAGCTACCCCACCACCTCTGCCCATCTGCCTGTCCTTTCTATAGGATGTATAACCCTGAATATTAAGTTCCCAGGCCCAATCCTCCTGCAGCCACGTCTCTGTAATCCCCACAATGTCATATCTACCAACCTCTAACTGAGCCTCAAGCTCATCTACTTTACTTCTTATACTTCTCACATTCATATACAATACTTTTAATTCCTTACTCATCTCACCCTTCACATCGATCCCTATTACACTTGGCCATACTCTCCTATCCCTTTGTGAGCTTTCTTTCCCGTTAATTCTGGGGTCATTAACTATCCCTTTACTCTCTTTCCCTTTAACTCCATCCTTGACTATCCCATTTGACCCACCCCCCCCCCCCCCCCCCCACTAACTCCTCACTGACTGCAGGTACAGCAGGCAGTGAAGAAAGCCAATGGAATGTGGCCTTCATAACAAGAGGAGTTGAGTATAGGAGCAAAGAGGTCCTTCTGCAGTTGTACCGGGCCCTAGTGAGACCGCACCTGGAGTACTGTGTGCAGTTTTGGTCTCCAAATTTGAGGAAGGATATTCTTGCTATTGAGGGTGTGCAGCGTAGGTTTACTAGGTTAATTCCCGGAATGGCGGGACTGTCATATGTTGAAAGACTGGAGCGACTAGGGCCGGACAGGTGGCTGAAGTGTCAGTGGCAGAGCATTTTGGTGACAGTGATCACAATTCAGTGATATTTAAGGTGGTAATGGAAAAGGATAAAGAGGGACCAGAGGAAAGAGGAAAATGTCTAAATTGGGGCAAGGCCGATTTTAATCTGATAAGGCAGAAGTTGGCCCTGGTGGACTGGGATCAGCTTCTGGTGGGGAGGACCGCATCAGAACAGTGGGAGTCATTCAAAGGAATAATTGAAAAAGTACAGAGGAAGCATGTTCCCCTAAAGTTTAAGGGTGGGACAAACAAGTCCAAAGAACCTTGGATGTCGAACGATATAGTAGGATTGATTCGAAAAAAAAGGGGGGCTTTTGGAAGGCATAAAGAACTTAAGGCACAGGCATCATTAGAGGAATACAGAAGGTGTAGGGCGGTTCTTAAAAAAGAAATTAGGAGAACAAAAAGGGGCCATGAGGTAGCACTAGCGGGCAAAATAAAAGAAAATCCCAAAGTGTTCTATAAGTATATCAAGGGTAAGAGGATAACGAGGGAAAGAGTGGGGCCCATCAGGGACCATAGTGGAAAGCTGTGTGTGGAGCCAGAGGATGTAGGAGATGTTTTAAATGAATTTTTTGCATCTGTTTTTACGAGGGAGGAGGGCGATGCGGACTTAGAAATGGAGCAGGAGGGTTGTGATGTTCTTGAGCATATTGCTATTGACAGAGAGGCGGTGCTGGAGGCTCTGGCAGGCTTAAAAGTGGATAAGTCTCCGGGCCCTGACGAGATGTATCCCAGGATGCTGAGAGAGGCAAGGGAGGAGATTGCGGGGGCTCTGGCACAAATTTTCAGAGCCTCTCTTGCAACAGGGGATGTACCGGAGGACTGGAGGATAGCTAATGTGGTGCCATTATTTAAAAAGGACAGTAGGAATAAACCTGGGAACTACAGGCCGGTGAGTCTGACATCGGTGGTGGGGAAGATGCTAGAAAAGATTCTGAGGGACAGAATCAGTCTTCACTTGGAGGATCGAGGGTTAATTAAGGATAGTCAACATGGCTTTGTTAATGGAAGGTCGTGTCTGACTAACTTGATTGAATTTTTTGAAGGGGTGACCAAGGAGGTAGATGGGGGTAGTGTAGTGGATGTGGTATACATGGATTTCAGTAAGGCTTTTGACAAGGTCCCACACAGGAGACTAGTCAAGAAGGTAAGAGCCCATGGGATCCAGGGCACCTTGGCAAAATGGATAAAAAACTGGCTTAGTGACAGAAGGCAGAGGGTGATGGTAGAAGGGTGCTTCTGTGACTGGAGGCCGGTGTCCAGTGGGGTGCCGCAGGGATCGGTGTTGGGTCCCTTACTGTTTGTAATCTACATTAATGATCTGGATGTCAACGTACAGGGCATGATCAGCAAGTTTGCAGATGACACAAAGGTAGGGGGGGGGGTGGTGAATAGCGAGGAAGGGATCTGCAAGCTGCAGGAAGATATAGATGAGATGGTCAGATGGGCGGAGCAGTGGCAGATGGAATTTAATCCTGAAAAGTGCGAGGTGATGCACTTTGGCAGAAATAACTTGGAGAGGGAGTACACCATGAATGGAAGGACCCTAGGGAAGACAGGGGTACAGAGGGACCTTGGAGTACAGGTACACAAGTCCTTGAAGGCAGCTGGACAGGTGGACAGGGTGGTTAAAAAGGCATATGGGTTACTGGCCTTCATTAGCCGGGGCATCGAATATAAAAGTAGGGGGGTAATGATGGAATTGTACAGAACACTGGTGAGGCCACAGCTGGAGTATTGTGTACAGTTCTGGTCACCACATTATAGAAAGGATGTGATAGCTTTGGAGAGGGTGCAGAGGAGATTCACCAGGATGCTGCCAGGGATGAAGGGCCTCGGCTATGAGGAGAGACTGAGCAGACTGGGGTTGTTTTCCCTGGAGCAGAGAAGGCTGAGAGGGGACATGATCGAGGTGTACAAGATCATGAGGGGCATAGATAAGGTAGATGGCGGGGAACTTCTTCCACTGGTGGAAGGTTCAACAACGAGGGGGCATAGATACAGGGTAAGGGGAAGGAGGTTTCGGGGGGATGTGAGAAAGAACTTTTTCACCCAGAGGGTGGTTGGAGTCTGGAACTCACTGCCTGGGGTGGTGGTGGAGGCGGGAACACTCACAACGTTTAAGAGGCATTTGGATGGGCACTTGAAATGCTACAACATTCAGGGCTACGGTCCAAATGCGGGAAAATGGGATTAAAATTAGACTGTGTTTGGTAACGGGCGGCGCGGACACGATGGGCCGAAGGGCCTCTTTCTGTGCTGTAGGACTCTATGACTCTATGACTCTATGACTAGGCTTGTATACACTGGAATTTAGAAGGATGAGAGGGATCTTATCGAAACGTATAAGATTATTAAGGGGTTGGACACGTTAGAGGCAGGAAACATGTTCCCAATGTTGGGGGAGTCCAGAACCAGGGGCCACAGTTTAAGAATAAGGGGTAGGCCATTTAGAACGGAGATGAGGAAAAACTTTTTCAGTCAGAGAGTTGTGAATCTGTGGAATTCTCTGCCTCAGAAGGCAGTGGAGGCCAATTCTCTGAATGCATTCAAGAGAGAGCTAGATAGAGCTCTTAAGGATAGCGGAGTCAGGGGGTATGGGGAGAAGGCAGGAACGGGGTACTGATTGAGAATGATCAGCCATGATCACATTGAATGGCGGTGCTGGCTCGAAGGGCCGAATGGCCTCCTCCTGCACCTATTGTCTATTGTCCATGCTGGCGATGGTGAGCGAAGGACCTCACTAACTCTTGTCCATCCTGAACCACAGGTCCTGGGAGCACGGCACTTGCCCAAGAACGGAAGGAGCATCGTTTGTCCGTTTGTGGAGCTGGAGGTGTGCGGGGCGGAGTACGACAACAGCAAGTACAAGACAGAGGTGGTGGGTAAGTGCCCCTCCCCCACATCACACGCCAAAGATGCCACGTGTGTTTCCCTCACTGTCTGCACTGTCACCCGCCCCACACGCACACGTGTCCACCCAGCACACTGAGAGGAGGAGAACCTCCATCCAGAGCGTTGTGAATCTGTGGAACTCTCTGCCACAGAGGGCAGTGGAGGCTGATTATCTGGACGCTTTCAAGAGAGAGTTAGATTTAGCTCTTGGGGGTAAGGTATCAAAGGATATGGGGAGAAGGCAGGAACGGGGTACTGATTGTGGGTGATCAGCCATGATCACATTGAATGGCGGTGCTGGCTCGATGGGCCGAATGGCCTCCTACTGCACCTATTATCTGTGTTTCTATGCCCATGCCAAGCATCAAGTATCTGTGCTCATCCCCTTCACCAGCATCTGATCCACAGATTTCTCAGACAGACACAGAGTGCTGGAGTAACTCAGCGGGTCAATAGACAATAGACAATAGGTGCAGGAGGAGGCCATTCGCCCTTCGAGCCAGCACCGCCATTCAATGTGATCATGGCTGATCATTCTCAATCAGTACCCCGTTCCTGCCTTCTCCCCATACCCCCTGACCCCGCTATCCTTAAGAGCTCTATCTAACTCTCTCTT